>NW_024503679.1:5490745-5714353 GCF_017590055.1 Onychostruthus taczanowskii | reverse complement strand
CTGCCGGGCCCCGCGCAGCGCCCCCGCCGGACATGGCGCCGCTCAGCGCGCCGAGCCCCCGCTGCCCGCCGGCTCCCGGGCGCGCAAGGGCGGCAGCGCCCGCGGGGCTCTCCGTGGGGCTCCCCCTGCTCCCGCCATGAGCGCGGCGGGACTCTCGGCCCCGGCCGCGCCGCCGCTCGGAACAAAGGCGCCGCGCCGGGGCGGCTCCGCCGGCGCCTCCACCCTCCGCTCGGCCACCGCTGGGAGTCGGTCCGGCCGCGGGACAGCCGCGGGGCGGGCCGGAGCCGGCAGTGCCCGTGAGCGCGGGGGCCGCGGCACGAGCGGGGCAGGGGCCGCCTCGGCCGCCGGGCGGGGGGAGTCGCTGGCCGGGACCGCGTCAGGGGCCGTCAGGTACCCGTCAGGGGTACCGCGGCGCGGCTCCGGTGCTGCACGTGCCTCACGCCTGCTTCCCGCCTCCGGGCTGCCGCTCCCGTTCTCACAGCCCACGCGGGCTGCTGTCTGAAGCGCTGGAGCAACGCGCTCCGGCGGCTCCCGGGCAGGCGGGGGACCTTCCGCAGAGAGGGCTCCCCGCACCGGGTGTCAGCCCGCGCCGGCCGGGTCTCTGGCCCGGGGGTACCGCAAACCACTGGACCCAGCCGGTGCCCTCAAGGCGTGGGTAAACCCTGCCGAACCCTGAAAAACACCCGGGACAGATACATCGCCGCCGGTGTCCGTGTAATTTTGTAAAAAAACATTCTGCCTCAGTTTCCCATCTTCTGAAGTGGCTGCGTTTTAGAGTTGTTACATATGCAGTTCTTGATCTAGATCAAATTGTTAATCAACTGCATTAAAAGTACTATTTGAATAAAGATTTATTCTCCCTATAAGGATAAAAAATGCCCGGCTGTACAGTAAGGGGTTTGCTCACCTGCCTGACTTTGAAATACTCATCAGTGCTATTTCTTTATGTACCTTCATGTTAGATGAACAGTTGATACTTTTCCAGTATTTGAAACACTTTTTCTGAGGGGAAAAGGTTATGTTCATATAAGGTTAAGATATTGGTACGGCTATTACTTAGTTAGACATGCAAAATGCAAAAGTAAAGTAGAGAAAGTAATTCAATTTATGTTGATTTCTGTCCTTCCCTAGACATCGTTTTTATTTGTCCACAGTCTCTTACTTTGCAGCGATCCCAGATGCACGTACCTCAAAGTACAGCGCACCACCAGTATTCTCATGGGATGTGCTGCTTGATTCTGTGTAATCTTACTGAAGAGAAGCAGAGCCTCTTATTAGCAAGGTGGGTGTGAGCTTGTCTATATTTGGAGGAAGATGTGCCTTATTTGTGAAGAGATTTGCATTTTCTGTGACAGAGTTTGCTGCAGGCCCAGCTGATTCTCCCAGGGCTGCAGGAGCTTTGTGCACGGCTGCCGTGTAATGGCATGTAGACTGTAATTATGGATGCGCAGATTGATGTCACTGAGTCTGTGAGGATTCCTACGGGGACATTGTCTGCATCAGAAATGGGAGCTGGGAATTCAGATTTAACCCAGTGCTCTACTTGCAAAAAATTATGTCTGTTTTGCTATTCATCCAAATTCAGCTTTCAACTGGCTCAGGTCTTTTGTGAGCAGTCTGTGAGAATCCTGTTGGACTCGCTTCTAAACTCTCATTAGAAATAGCAGATGTGGTGTCTGAAAGGAACTAATTCACTGGCTCAGGTGCTTGCTACACCAGCATCCCAAATATTTCCCAAAAATCCACAGAAGTTCTCATTATGACACGCAATTCACCACTTGATAAGCCTCACTGCTCATTGGTTGGCCTTAAAATTACTCCAACATTTCTTCCTCTCAAAAGCTGGCATTAATTAAGAAGACTTAGGGGTAGCTCATTAGCAACCTTCCAACACCTAAGTGGAAGTACCAAGAAAAGAGACACAAAGCTCTTCACAGAACAGTGTGACAGAAAAATTAGACCCATAATTTGAAATGAGCTTCCAATGGGGCAAACCCCAGAATTGCCTGGTCCCAGTTCAGCATTAGACTTGCTTTATGCAAGAGGCTGGACTCAAAGTCAAGACCTCCAAAGTCCTTTTGAACTGTAATGGTGCTGTCGTTCTGAAATAACTTTCTTCTGGAAAAAAAGGAACACGTTTAAGGAAGTTTGGAATGCAATAGTTTTAGCTTGTAACAGTATTCCAGCATCAGTAAATTCGATTCCCCCACTTACTATAAGGGAAAAAAATATGACAATTCATTTTTCTAAAAGGCCTCTTTTCATGTTGAACAAATTTGAGTGCTATTTCTGCAACCTGGTACATTTCACAGCACCACTGTGATAAACAGGACTGTTTATCAAGCCTGGAGGGAGTTTCTGTCAGGCCTGAGACGAAAATCTGGGTTTGCTGTTCTGCTGGAGTTACACCCCTGCTCCAGACTCATTTGTTCTCCTCCTCCACACCTCCCTTTGTTGGTAGTAGAACTGAACACGTGCATGTTTATAAGTCACACCGAGATGTGCTTTTTATGCTTTTTTAGCCTGGCTGGTTATGCAGCTGATACTACTCTGGGAAAATGTGTTAAGCAGGTCCCTTCTGGCTCTGTCAGATGCAGAGCATGTCTGCCGACCTGCCTGGGTTGTAGCTGTAGCTGAAACAGTTCAGCATGAGTCATTGAAGCCATTTCAGTGCAAACTGCTCTGCCTGCTGCTGAATGCTGCGTCTGTTCTGCTGATGCAAACCAGGCCTCACCAGCACACGTCTGTTTCCTTTCTGCTTTTAATCAGCAAAAATTAGGACTGTCTAAACTTCTGCACTAGCCACTTAGCCACATGATGTAAAGTACAAAATACAAACCAGAATCTAATTAATCGTTTATTCATGTTTTAACTTCAGTCTGAAATGAATACAAAAAACTGTTTGTAGAAAAAAAGTGCAAAATATATTGGCTTATGAATTGATCCATGAAAGAATGTAAGTTTTTATCTGTAGCCCATTACATTAGTTTTCTTCCATGTGACACAAGCCTGAGAATGATCGTGCCTTTGTCTATTCACATGGCAAATCACTGGCTGATGAAACACATTTTTCTAAGCTTTGCAAGACAAATTATTAGTGAACTGATCAAAAAAAGTCTCAGCTGTACAAAGGCCACTCTAGTGTCATATCTATACTGGAACAAAATTTTTAAAGTTCAAAGCAAGCTCTTAGTTATGAAACCTAGTGAGACTAATTGATTTTTTTTTTTGAGTGCACATTTATTTTTCAGCTTACATCTAAAACATGTATATGCTGACATATCTCAGAAAAAGCAGCCTTCATGCACTCAGATACTCTTGCCAACAACGCAAGACTTATAAAGTTAAAACCTACAATTTTTCCATTCATTTTAAACTATAAAATTTTATATCCAATATATGAAATTTAATTAGTATCTAAATAATTAAAATATAAAGATGATATTGATTATCTAGGAACTTAAGTATTGTATTTACAGCCATATATACACCAAAGAACAAAAGTTTTGACAATAAATCCAGTGTGTGTGTGTATATGCATTAAAAAACCTTGTTTGATCTTCAAGTCACCAAGACAGATAAAACCTCTATGATAAGTAAAAGAGAACTTCAGTTTGCCTTATTAACTGCAATAAAATACCTTTTAGAAAGTGACAAATACGTGTGTAAGTAACCTTTGTAGGCTTCTCTGCAAAATGGACTTCTGCCTTCTCAGAGGTGGTCGCCTGTTGAGCAACGAACAGTGAAATGGGGACACTCTGTGGGGAAAGGAAAGTAATGCAATTCCATGCTCTTTCTGGATCATCATCTTGAATCCTTTGCATTTTCCTGTTTATCGTGGTCTGGTGAAAAGAAGGAAGACATTTAATTCCTGCACGTCATTGCTTACAAAATGCAAAATGAAAAAAAAAAAAAATCACAAACATTGTTAGAAAATGAAGCAAAAAAACTCCACTATGAAATCTCTTCTGCCATCCTTGGAAAGGAGATAACAAATCCAACTTCATTCCCTCTTTTGTTTATTGTGCCACTACAGCAGGGAAGAACACAAGAACAGATAACTAAATATGCCTAAGTACACTGTGACCTAGTTACATTGATGCTGCACTCACCCTTTACATCTGAGAGGAGCCTCCCTAATCCCCAGGCTAAAATTCACATGAAATCCAGGATTTCAAGAAAAGAATGTAGAATTATTTAAAAGATATGCACTATCTGTCTGCAAACACCAAAATGGATTAAATTACTTGGCATGTATTATGTTTAGTGGGGACAATTCCAAATCAGAAATTTAGAGGCAGAGGTTTTAGGATGCTATCCTTTTAGGATGCTGTTCCTCTGGGAATCCTGTCATTTTCTTATCTGCAGCTGCAGGGCTGGGCTCTACGTTTTGGCCCAGTTGAGCTACAGAAAGGAAACATCATCATAAACTCTTAAAACCTTGTTGAATGCTAAACCAAGTTGCAGAGTGCTCCTATGAAAAGGCTCTTTCCAGTCATGCCCACTATAAATGGCAACCTCCTCCCTTGGGCTGAGACCTCTGAACCCCAGGCTGTGGCAGCAGCAGCACTGCTGGGTGCCAGGGTCCCACCCCAGCCCGGCATGGAGGTGACCTCTGAGCCTTCCCCAGCACAGGTGAACTCCTGGGGACTGCCTGGGATTGTCAGCTGTGCTACGGTGGCTTCTGACACACTGACCTCCTCCACTGATTTTACTCTATCCCGCCTACACCATAGAGGTGGAGAAGCAGTATATAAAAAATGAGAGTGCTTTCCTTTTTAATATAGCCATTTTTCTGTAAAGTGTTTTAAAAGCCAGAATTCTTCCTATTATGAACTAGAGGTTGTCTTGCTTTTGATTTATCAGAAGAATTTTAATTGAAATACTTAGAAACTCAAGCCTGGGGTTTCCTTATTCTTTGAAGCTGGAAATCTCGATCTCAAGGGATTCATTCTGCCTTGACTGTGGGTTTTGTGTAAAGCAAAGCCAGATTGTTTTATTTGGTAGAGACTGAGCAAGCTGTTACTGACTTTTAAATATTCAGGACCTATTCCAAAGCAGGATGGTTGCTAACATGAATAATTTTAATGGAATTTTTTTATTATTATTATTTTACAGTCTGTGCTGTAAACTATCTTACTTCCAACTTCAGTTGTATAACCTATCATAAGGCAGGCTATGAGCAAGTAGCTCAGTGGGATTGTTTTATGCTATTGTGTCTGTAAACTGCAAAAAGTGAGGAAGCAGAATAGATTGAGGTCTGTCACTCATCCCCTGGTGATAGTTTTCAGCAAACATGGGGAGTTAATCTCCTAGACCAGCACACCAAACTGCAAATTGTTAAAAGGCTGTAGTGAGCTGCAGTGTATGCAACACTTTTCTTGCTTTCATGTGGTGCAATAGCCTGGCAGCCTAGCCAGAAGTCTGCGGCTTTACTGATGAAAATCTTTTTTTCCCAGTGTATTGCTATGCAGATAAAAGGAAATTCAAAACCATTCTATTAACAGGAGCTCTGGGGAGTCCCTATTTTATTTCCAGCTAAAGTAGAATCCAGTGTTTTAGGCAGTGATTTAAAATGTCCCACAGAGTATAATAGGAAACATTATTTCCATTGCCCATAAAAATTTACTTTCACCCTTCAAACTGTGGATAATTACAGTATCCAGCACCCCCTGAACCTACCTGGAATTTTGGTCAACTTCCAGTGACACTTGAGTCATCTCTCCAGAGAAATCCTGAGGAACTTGGGCCACTTGGCAGCACTGCCAGAAAACCATCTGAGCTGGTCCTTGCAGGGGCCTCAGAGCCTCCAGGACGGGCAGGAGTCTCTCAGAGGTCAGAGCCCAGGCCTCTGCTGGCAGCCAATGGGATCCTAGGGACCAGGGATATCCATGAACAACATCTCTGTCACTGAGCACAGCTAGATCCTGAATTGTAAGAGCAACATCTCTGGTGGATTGCACTGGTAGAGCATTTGTATCACTGCACAGTCCAAGATTGATTGTTCCCTAGTTATTTGAAATCTTTTAAAATGTAATTTATTTACTCTATGTAGGATTTATTCATTTTTTACAAATACTCTCTTAAAATACTTGATCATATTTTCAGCACTGGTCTGATTTTCTCTCAGTAACTATATTTCAGTGCTCCTATATTTGAACATAAGGAATAAAGACTTTTGGATTAGAGTCAGTTTTATAAATAATCTCCACAGCTGGTGCTCTAAAACTCCCAGGGATAAATGTCATATCAGCTAGGAAGAACTGGTCTATAAGCAGACTCTGCAGGTAGGAACAGCTGTGATTCATAAAGAAGCATGATGAGGCTTTTGGGATTTCCTTTGTCTTCTGAGAATTCAAAAGGAAAGAGACTTCTGGGTTCTACTGCAGAATTCAGGCATCCCAAGTGATCAGCAGGAGACACTGACAAAGCAGAAAAGCTGTGACTCCCAAGGGTGTTCACAGTGTGCCCTCTCTTAGGGGCACCCAGAAGTGGCAGGGCCCATGCTCTTACAGATAGTCAGAATAAGAAGTAAATGTATTCAGGAGCAGTCATTTCCTGGACATGGAAAAAATTTAGCACTCATTTATTTCAAATCTTCAATTCCCATTACTGTTATTTCAAAGCTTTGTGAATACCTGGGAATATCTTTCCTTATCCATTAAGTATATACAGTGCCAGTAAAGAATTCATATCTCTTAGGGAACAACACAGACAAAAACTGAAGTCAAACTTACCAAGTATTGCAAGATTCCACTTCCACTGATGTTTTGATTTTAGTCTCCCTAGAGACCCTGTAAATGACAGCAGTAATTTCTGTGGTTCCACTTGCAGTAGTTTGCATGGGCACCATCACTCTAAATCCAGCTCTAACCTAACTCTCTGAACTGCCCAGCCAAGCTTTCGTTGCTCTCAGGTGGCAATCAGTGATCAACCTGCTAGAACAGAAACCATTTAATCCCTCCAGAACACAACTTCCACACTAACTGAACTTGACTGACTTCCACCTAGCATGCAGTCCTTCGTAAGAGCAGCAGTTTGCCTCCTGACCAACAGCAGCTGCATTTTCAGTCTTGTCATACATTGAACATGGGGTCCAAGAGGTGTAAATGTGCTGGGCAAACTCAGCAGTGCAGCTTTGTCAGCAGCTTCTCAGGCTTCTGAGAGCAACTGCGCTGAGAACCACATGTTTCACACCCCATGAAAACAAAGCAAAACAGAGGTGTTCAGCAGAACATGGGTGTTCAGCACTGGGACACAGAAATTTAGGTAAGAAATAATTCCAGGTACATAAGTGATAAATGAATGCATCGTGGGAAAGTTCTATGAAATTCAATTACAAGTTCAGTTTACTGTCTACCTCTTTTTATGACTTCAAGTGCCAACAATACCCTACGTGCTCAGCCTGAAATGAGGTGCTGCAGTTTTTATCTTCCTTGTTTTGAGCCACTCCTCAGAGACACTGAAAATAAAATATCAAGTAACACTTTTACTAAGGAAAACTTTTATTTCAACTGTGCAATCAATCAGTATTTAGACAGCAGTTTCATAAACATTTGGCATTTAAACTTCTATTATTTTTTGGCATGACCTTGGGGTAGTATATAAACAACCCTGGAGGGGAAAAATGAACCAACACACTAGATAACATTTACTAGAATGCTAGAAAAAGAAAAACAAATCCACATTATTAAACAAAATAGTTTTTAAAAGACATTAAAAAGTTACATTCAAATCAGGGCAAACATTAGCTTCCCTCATGCAATGGAATTCATGGAGCTGATCCCCTGAGACAAATATAAAATTAATACAATTCAGCTCCATCCTCCATTAGCCAGTCAGCCATTGCTGCCCTTAGAAGAAAATGGCACACAGAGTGAAAGGATCCAGACCACCACAATGTCAGATACACACCTGGCTCCTACACTGGCAAGTCATTCACAGCTTCAAAATGCAAAATGATAAAAAAAAAAAAAAAAGAAAAAAAGAAAAAAAAAAAAAAAAAAAAAAAAAGAAGCCAAACAATCAAAAAGCAACATTTGTATAAATCAGTTTTTCATATACAGTTAGTCTTCACTGAAAACACACCAAGCAGATGCAATGTGAGTATATGCAACCATGAAAAGCTGAAAACTTCTTTTTGAAGAAGCCCTATGGAACCACAGGGCCCAACACAGCAAAGCCTTAAGCATGTTTTTATATCCCTTTTGAGTCAGTCAGGAGTGGGCTCAGCATTAATCTAGAGGAATTTCAAAGAAATGAACTTACATTTGAGCCAAACCGAATTTGTGTTCTTTTCTCTGTTAACAGAAAGTGATTTGGACTTGTATTGAAGAACTGTGGTTTTGAAACACATGTTCCAAAATGCTACATAGTGTTATTGTAGAAAGGAGCTCAGTATTTCCTGCAGACAGGAATCCCTCTGCTTTAGAAGTTGCCTGCCATTAGCAGAGCTGCAGCAACTGGGAAGTGTGTAACAATTGCCCAAGCTAAGAATTACCACTTTAGCCAATCACTAAGTGTAATTCTGCTTTCAGTTTTATGAGAATAATGTCAGTTCATTGATTTCTGTGAAATACCACCGGCATTACACCTGTGCAGCTCTCTCTGGTTGCCATGAATGGGATTTTGGGCTAAACATGGAGTGCCCTGCAAATCCTACCAAAGTTCCCCATGTCAGGAGATGCAATTTTCCCTGCATGAACTTCATTAAACGAGCAAAAATTCATAAAATGAACAAAAGCTCAGAGTTTGCTCAGAGTAACATTTTACTGAGAGCCAGCAGTAGCTATGCTTGTGTACACCCAGGCTGCAGCAAATGAGAACTCATTCAAGTTGACTTGATTTGCAATGAAAAAGAGGTAAACTGACTTGAAATACTCAGTGTTTACTACAAGCTAATACTGGATTCATGGAGAGTTCTACGACTTCTGTCCTTTTAAAATAATAGTACTGTAAAAATTTAAAAAACAAACAGAAGCTTATTTTGTTTGTCCAGACTATGCAAACTGAAATACAAATTAATTCTCCCATTGCCTTAAAAAGAAACAGGATGAGGACCCTGATTTGAGTAAGACAAACAAGATGAAGCTCATATCAAAAGCTTGGGATTAAACCCAGAGAAGGAATGAACTATGAGAATAATTAAAAACAGGCAAAGCAATGTCTTGATACTACTTTCTGTTAAAAAATGTCATCAGTTATCCAAAAAATGGAGAGCTAATATAGGAAACTGAAAGTGATAGGTAGATTTTTCAGGTTTCTCTTACAATAGCAGAGCTCTTAAAAAGCAAGTGATGTGCCCTGTCCTGCACAGCACACACATTCCCAGTCCTGACTAACTCCTGAAAGATGGCAGAGCTTTTATTTGTTAAACATGAAGAAAGCACACAAGTGTAGCTGTGGGCAGATGGAGCATTTAGTTTTGACTCCAGGCCTTGCTGTGGCACTGAAGGGCAGATCCTTTCTTACAAACACCATCACCATGGTAAGTCATGGTTTCCTCTGTAAGTTTTGATGCTTTTCAAGTCACATCAATGGTAACATTTTTGCTTTTTTTTTTAAAACACAAGAGTTGCACATACACTCATTGCACCTGCCATGGCCCCTTAGTTCTTACAACACTTAAACAAAATCAATTCACATAGTGTAACACTAAATTCCACATTTATGTTCATCTTCCAGAACATATTTAGCAAAATTCATAATTAAGAAATTATATTTTTTTTTCTCCAGAACCCAGTTTCTACAGACATAACCTAGAAGAAAAACCTGGAAAACCTGAAACCAGTCTGCCTGCTGTGTTCTGCTAGCTCTTTCTAGGCAAATGGAATGAACAAAGGGAAAAACTCATTCCCTTAGACAGCCACAGGTATAAATGTTGAAAAAAATATAATCTGTAAGATCATATTTATAATTACATATAATTACATTTATAATTACTGGCTTCAAGGCTATGAAGCATTTAAACTTAAATTTTGCACTGTTACAATTATGAAGGATTGACTCTGCTATTAAGTTCAACAGAGACATTATCAATTTCTACAATTTTTTCTGGATATTCCTTTGCTTACCTTGTTGGTGTTTTCAATCATAAGACAAATTTTCTCTCACAAAATCTTGTGATATTTTAGTACTAGGCCATGAATTTTGAGGAGAGGATTTTTGTTCTGACTGAAATCAGAACAAAATCAGAATTTTGTTCTGAAATCATGACTATGCCAAAGGGAAGTACATGAATGTAGACTGGGTTCTGGAGAAGTGTTTTATATTTGGTTAACATAAAAATAAAGAAAAAGAATAATTAATGCCTAACTAAACTTGCCTATACGCTGAGGTAACCTTAAATATCTTTGGTTTTCTTTATTTGCTGATAAGAAGTACCTTGATAAAACATTAAGTGATTAATTCAGTTCTGCATGCACTGCTCTCTAATACACTGAGTATTTTCAACTCTTTGGTATTGAACTTCAAGCGTCTATATAAGATTGGCAGATTTTATATGAAGTCTGTTTCTCTCAGATTATCCATAGGTTAAACTATAGAATGGGTCTTTGGAAGGAAGAGTTTAGGATTTATAGTATTTACCTGTAACGAGGATAATTAAATTATACCCCATTGCCAGTACTTACAGCAAACAAGTCTTTGGAGAAGCAGTTACCCTCTGCACATCAGCTCTTTCTGAATGCAACTAACACAAGAGTCTACTCTGAAAGATGAAGTGTGAAACTTCATGCTACAGTTACACATTCTTACTCTAGTTTTGATTAATTCACACTCTACTTAACTAAAAACAGTACTCTGCTGTACACTACACGTTCTGCCTGACAAGACCGAAAATAAATCTTTGGTGAAAAGTTTTCTTTTTCTTCAGCAAGTAGTAAAAAAACTGTTTAAAAATATTTTTCTTAATACTGTACTGTTCATCAACTACAAGCTGGAGAAAAAAATTACACTTGGAATTCTTTGGAGATATCTGCTGGCATTTTAAGTTTCTTTAAAGGCTCTTGTAACAACAAGGTAGTTAAAATTGTTCAATACAACTCACCTATGCAATCGGCTACTAAATTCAAGAAGTCCTATTGGTTTTTGTTAGTAACTACTTATACAATAAAATGTATTCAGCTCTTCAAACCTATAGCTTTTTAACTAGTTCAATTCCTTTTGGGTAAAATGTGGCTTCCTTCTCCTCTACAGAAAAGTCTTTGGTACAAGATCATTCTTCAAGCATTTGAATTGCCACTGGTGAGTGTGTACTGCATGCTTCAGGACTGGCAACAGCTCCAGGGAAAGAACTCCAGGAACCAGAGCCCGATTCCTCAGCACAATCCAACCACGAGAGTAGGGCTTACCACAACTTCTGACCACCTACTGACACTGAGGAGCAACACAGGAGGTGACATCAGCCTGGCACACCTGGAGGTGACATCTCAGTCCCAGCAACGTCAGTGGGAGTTCTGACAGACTTAAACAGAGCCAGGAGTTCCTATGGTTGATTTCTCACAACATTATATTTTAAACAATTTTTTTAAAGTAAAAACATTTGCCTAATTTTTTTTTCTTTCTCTCTTACTTTTTTAAGTAGAACAGGGAAAGAGGAGGAGTGAGAAGAGGACTGGATATAGATACAGGCAAGTTTATAACATTGAATGATTCCAGCCTCCTCCCTGTCTCTTGCTCTCTCCTATTAAAACACAAAATGATACCCTGTCAGTTTGCTCCACGTTTCCGTGAGGCAGCTTAAAAGTAACAAACTGTTCCCTGAGTACAGGAAAAAAACAACAACAACAAAATCCAAAAAAACACTAGAATAATTTTTTAAGGAGGTAGTATAAAACAGGAATTGCATGGGTTCGAGGCAGTAGCAGTACTTACCTCTTTCAACAGACTCTTCAACTAAAGCTCTGGCTTTTTTTTTCTCATGGTAGCCTAATCAGAGTTTTAGATTGGCATATAGGTAAAGTCACTCCCTGAGCTAAAATTCCTGGCTAATAGCACACTAGGTGAAGGCAAGGAGCAGGTTTGCATCCTAACAGTTCTGAGACATACTACAATGCTAGCATTGCTTATCAGCACTCAAAGATGGGTAAAAATGAACTATAAACTCATGTTACAGCTTATTTAAAATATCTAAGAAGCATTTAAGGCATCTTTCTGTACTCCAAAGGAACTTTGTGAATGCTAAAAAGGAATAAGGCAAATCAGTAATTTCATAATATATAAGGCAAGGCACCACTGCTAAGAAGTACTGTGATACTGGAATACTCAGTGTTATTATCTATTCCATAACTCTCAGGCAAAGCCAAGCTGTTTGAAAATGCTGAGTACTTCTTCATATTGCTATGATTTTTAGCCTTTACTGTGAATACAGGGGCAATATTTGTCACACTGTGGGGAATCCAGCATGTCCCAGAGCCCCAGGGATACAACATATATGCTGCCAGCAGCTGCTGACACAGGTTTCTGAGGAAAGGCACTGTCCTAGGCTTACTGAGGGTCTAAGAAATCAAGAGGTACAAAAGATTTCATGTGGCTGCATATGTGGAAGTCCCAGTTCTCCCAGTTTTTAACATACTCAGTGTCAACCACATGAAATAATACCATTTTATACTCTGAGGTTTCCTTCTTTTTAAAGACAGAGCTTCAGCTAAACAATCTTGTCCACCAACCTATACAACTCCCTGATCACTGAGTACACACACACACACACACACACACACACACCCACACGCACGCACGCTCTCTACACATAACTTGGGGCGGGGAAATGAAAACAAAAGACTCCACAATAAAACAACACTACTAGGAAGTATCATCAGTTCCATAGCTGAGACCAACTAGAACACAAATGAGGTAAAGCAGTCGTCATTCAGAGTTCGCCTCTCGGCAAACTGAGGTAGATAGTCAGCAAAAGGGCCAACAGCCTTCCCTTTGCTCCAGTGACGTATTCTTAACCTTCGTCAGAAATCTTCACTCCTTTCACATTTTTTGACCACCGAACATTCAAAATGAGTGAGCTTTAAAAAAACAACCCAAAACATAGGAAACAAACCCCCCGACATTCAACAGAACTATGGATCACCCGCTAGGTCAGCCAGGCTTTCCACAATGAAACTTTGGCTCCCTGTTCATTGTCCTTCGAACAGACACACGCTGGGACCGCGGGGCCGGGCTCAGCGGGGCCGGGCTCAGCGGGGCCCGACGGGGAGGCTCTGCAGCGGCGGGGCCTCCGCGCCCTGAGGGCTCCCCGCGCCCGAGTCCCTGCTGCCCAAAGGGCTGCTGCCCGGAGGGGTGGCTCCCGGCACGGAGGAGAGGTGGATCTCGTCGTTGGACTCGTGGGAAAACCTGCCGGAGTCGCCGGTCTCGTGGCTCCCCTCGCTGTTGGCCGAGTGCTCGGTGTCGGCCGCCACGGCGAAGGGCAGCGGGAAGCTGGGCGGCTGGCCCGGGGAGCCGGGGGAGCCGGCCCGGCCCAGCAGCACGGCGGGGCCCGGCTGGTACAGACACACGAACCTCCTCTGCGGCTGCACAAGAGCACAGACAAAAGAGCCTCAGAAAAGCTGAGCCACATTTGGAATTTTTACTGCATTTCCTGTCTCCTATTCCACCAAAATGCTTCTCTCAGGGCTTTCTTAAAGGAGTTTAAAAATAATCAATCTCAAGTCTTGCTCATACTTTTCTCTTCCACAGTAGATGAAATAAACCTTCTAGATAAGCATGGCTAATAAAAAATTATTTCACTGGAGAGACATGAAGAGTATTTTAAAAACACACTTGGTAGAGCTCCTTCCCATCCCCTCATGCATATTCTTTAAGCATTACTCCTTAGGCAATAGCAAATATTTTTCATATAGAGGCATCAGAAATAAACAGCTGTTTGTAGAAATATTTTTAAATATGATTTTACCACATGGACATCAAGACTTTCTAATTCTTAAGCACACAGGAGCACAATACAAATTAAAATGCAATGAAGGACGGTTATATGCTCCATAGGTATGAATTTGCATAGTAATGTTCCAGATTTGGTTTAACACTTCAGTTTTAAACTGCTCTTTTTTCTCAACCAAATAACAACTATGTCCAGACCAACAATTTCAGAAGCCAGATTGTTCTACTCAGGTTCTCAATTTTCTCAGTACTTTGGGTATATCATCTAGTTTCCCTTCTTTGTTTCTCTTCAGCCAAAAAAATTTTAGCTGCCAGAGTAGGAAAGGATTCTTTATTTTAATATTATTTTTGTTTGAAAATATATATTTAATTTGTGTTTATATTTATACAGAGTCTCTGCAGAAGTAGTTCATGCAATGCAAAGTACACAGAAATCTTTCTGCTCACAGATACAAAAGCAAAGGCAAGTAAGCAATCAGTTAACAGTAAACAGTGTCTGCCTACTGTAGAGTCACTGTGTCCTGACAATATCTGTCAGAAAATGGAATTTCTGTCAGACTTTAGTAGGATGAGGTAGAACACCACCAACCTTACACAACTGAAACTATCCAATTAATACTAAGACCACTAAATATGTTTTTCATAAACAGAAAACTATGTATCTTCCTTTGCAAAGAGGGTATTACAGTAAAGATTGTGCACCTCTGCCCATAAGAGCAATTACCTCTTCAGTCTTTGCCTTCTTAGCATCTTGGAAGAACAACCACCTTTTCTTGCCATTAGTCTTTGTGACAGGTCCATAGCTGTTAATAATCAGATCAGATCCTCCCTACAACAGAGGAAAATGCAGACATCTATTTTAATAAAGTAAATTTCTAAGAGACTTGAAAATATTTTTCTATTCCTACCTCTTGGTTCCATACTGAAAATGAAGACAAATGAAGCCTCAGTGGTGAGTCACATTTTCGTGGTCTGGTACGCCTCTGCTCAAGACAAGTCAAGAGCAGACCCACTAAATCTGGCAGCTTTCTGTCCAGACCCAAAGCTGCAGTACTGCAGGCACACAGCAAAATATTCCAGCTCCTGCTCTTGCTCTAGTACTTAGAATGAAGCCATTCCTAGGCAGTGTCTGTGCCTCTGCTGGGTCCATTTCCATGTCTCAGCTCTCACACATCTCCTCAGGGAGCAGCTGCACTCAAGTTTGCAGTGGGAGCAGAAGAAGCCTGAACACAGTAAGTCTGCATGTGAAAGGAAGGCCACTGTGGGGGTGTCACGCTGGACTCCTGGACTGAAGGTTCTGCACCTCCACTGGTACTTTCTGCCATCTAGGCTAATTTATAATGTGACTGAGTATGAGTTTATAAAGTAAATATAGGGAAAATATAGGGAAAAATAACACTTTTCTGAGCATCTGCTTAGTGCCATAGTTGACTAGACTGTGCACAGGCACTGACTGAGCCGGGTGCTGACAGGAACTCTCACTTTTCTCCTGGGACCAGCAGAGGCCAGCGAGCAGCCCTGAGTCCATGGAGCCTTTATCCTTTGATGCTGTGCCAGGGCCACACTCTGCAATCTGCAGAGCACAGTTGAAGACAAGTGTACTCAACCAAATCTCCAGCTGAACTTGCAGATAAGTCTTGAAAATTTGAGCCTGGATTGCCAACTTTGTGCTTGTTCCATTAATAAAACAGCCTCCTGGAGGTTCGTAAGATATATATTTTACTTTTGATAAGGGCTCTGATATTATAACAATGAATTCTAAAGAAAGATTTCTGACCTGGGAGTTAGCAAAACTCACAGTACCTTAGCATCAATGAAGCTGTTTCCCACTATCATTGGCAATAAGGATTCTTCATTCTCTGCAATTCCTTCAATATTCTTCTCCACTTCATTAGGACTGGCTAATGAGATGCTGGTATGTGACAGCTGGTCAGTGCTTTGCTGCACAGGCTTAGGAGCAGATGCTTTCCTACACAACATAAAGGAGGAATAAAATTGACCCACAGGAATACAAGAAAAAATAAATCAAGGATAAACTTCAAAGCTATTATTAATCAAGTAATCCTGGTATATTCTTGGCATTTACATTTTGTTATATGATACTCCTAACTCACATGGAATTTAAATATTATTGCTTGTGATAAAAATAACATCTGCTTCCAGTTAATCATACACAGTAGGCTACAAGCTTATGTGCAGACAGGAATTGTCATGATTAGTAATATTACTTGGAGGAAGTAACCACTAATGACATTAAGACCTTTCTACCATACTGCACAGAGACTATCTCCCAATTCATATTTTTTCCTGCATGTAAGCTAAAAAGGCCTTGTTACTGGAAAATACTTTCAGTGAATTTTTACATTTATTATTTCAAGTGACTTATATTTGTTCTGATCCCAAGGTTTTGGGCAGAGTCACTGGGCCAGTTTATACCCGTTAGCAGCTGATGACAGACACAGATGGTGACTTGCACCACTGTAAAGAAACTGCATCATGGATCTGCTTTAAAATCTGCATCATGGTACTCCTTTATGTCAGAGTTCCTCACGTCCAGCAGCACCAGGGGGTTAAAGCCTTGCCAGCCAGGTGTGGGCAGGCTGGAGGGTTCAGCAGGAGGAGCAGAGGATGAACAGCAGCATGCTTATCTGACCCAAAACAGGGGCTCAGCTGCAAACATGCCTCATACTGAGTTGTCAAAGCACCACCACTGACTCACTCTGCGGGTTCTTCCTCCTTTTCATTGGAGAGGGGGCTCAGGCAGAGTAGGAAGAGCCAACAAAGTGCTTTGTTTACAACACTGGTAGAAACAGGTGAAGAGACAGTACTTCAGAGAACTTAGCTCAAACTTTGAGAACAAAAACATACCTGGCTTTACTGCGATAAATTAAGATCAGGATGCAGATAAGGATGCAGGTCAAGGCTATGCAAACTCCAACAACAATGCCAGTCATTGATTTCTGGTCCAGATGGTAATAGTCAGAATAAGCTGTATCAAAAAGGAACACAGAAAGGCTCAGTAAATAAGAAGAGTTAACCCCTGCTCCCTGTCAGGAAATTAATAGGGTTGCAGTTACAGCCACAGAGAAAAATGCTTCCTTCTAATGAGATTTCCAGGCCTTCTCTGTCATACATTTTTATACTTTTGAAAATAAAACTTGTAGACCAGAGGAGTGTCTGGTCAGTGCAGTCCTGGGAGGGGAGGAAGAGGACAGACCCAGTGCTGCTGGTATCTCAAGCCAGATAAAGGACTAAAAGGAAATGCCTTAGAAGACTGGCTGCAAAGTTACTGATGTAAAATTCAAACCAGTTAGGTATTCTCATTTAAAAGGCAAACTTTCCATTTCTGAGCAAGAGAATTAGATCGGTTCTGAGTTGAACTGAGACAAAAAATCCAAAATTGTTTCATTTAGAAGAAAATGCTGCACTGTTAGGACTGCCTCACATAAAACAGAATGGTTTACCCAGAAAGTGGTCACAGCTAAAACAAACAGGGATCTTTTCTCCCCAGTACTTGTGACAGAGTAATCAAAACACTGCTCCTGACCTGTGGAATCTCCAGAATCCAAGCGTTTAGGTCTCTGGTTAGACTCTGATGTCTCCTTTGGCAGGACAGCAAATTCCACTGCATTTGAGAAGGGTCCTTCTCCTACTTCATTGGAGGCAGCTATTTTAACCAAGTAGATGTTTCCTGCTACAAGGTTTTCCAGCAAAGCCATGGTCATGGCTCCTAGGAAAAGATAGAATAAACAGTTCCAGTTTGACAAAATTTTGGGGAAAGACTCAGATTTAGACATTGGAACCTACTGTTTTTTCCCAATAGCACCTTTAAAACTTGCTTGAGGATTGTTATCACTTTGATACATTCTACCCTGCATGTACAAGCTACAGAATGAACAATGGACTTGCCTTCTCATCCCTGGTTTCCTTTCTCTGCATTCTATTTGAACACAGGACACTGTGAAGTGCCAGTATAGTTCAAAACCAAGATTCAAGTATTGGCTGTGGCACAGAGCACACCAACCCTAAATCTAGCACAGCTGCATTTCAGTGTGACAGCCTTTATGTTGTGATCACAACTGTGAGGAGATGCACCCAGCATTAGCCAGACTCTCAGGCAGAGAAACCAGAACATTAAACCTCTCTCACGTGTCTCTCCCCCACCTACTGTACCATGAACGAAAATTGACATAACAAAAGAATCCGGCTTCAGTTCATCAAATTTCAGGTCTAGTTAAATGAACAGGAAGCTCTGCAAGAGTACCTTATACCATGATTTTAAAATAAAATTAAACCCTATTTAGACTTGTGTAGGCTTCCTTGATTACTGTGCATCTAAGCTGTGCTACTAAGAATATTACAGAAAATGTCTTTTTCGTATGCTAGGGATTCATTTCTTAAAGTCCCTGAAGGCAGGAAAAAAGATTAAGAACATAAATAGGATTCACTAGCATTGTCCTTAGACAGGCAAAACTCCTATCAAAATCAATGAGAGCTTTGCCTGCCCAGGGACTGCAACTACTGCTTAGAATTCCAATTCATTTCTAAAATGCCTGTGTTTCTTGGTACCACAGAAATATGCTGCTTTTATTTCCCTACAGTGGCAGTTACAGCACTAAATCTATCTCTTTGCTTTCACATATTCCATTTACTTTCTCGGACTGAAGTCAAAATTTTTAATCAGATTGAGAAGTCAAAATGTATACTATCACAGAGCCTATAAAATATAAGGTTGTTTTGTTGACAGAAAAGATTATACATTTGGCAAAAAGGAAGCTACTTCAAAAGCTTGTTTCAGTTCTTCCATTAAAAAAAACCCCATTAGCCGAAAGCATTTGAAGTAAAATGTGAGGTATCTGTAACCAAAGGAGCTGTAATATTTAGCACCAGCAAGGGTGAAAGGTCACATTTCAATATCACAGGCTCCTTGCCACCAGCTCCTTCCCAATCTGCTGCATTGCTAAGGCAAGTGAGCACTTGGTACTGATTTACTGCACACCAAGTGTGCAGGGGCTGTAACTTCTGATCCACTTGAAGAGAGCAAGGGAAGAAGGGGGAGGTGGCTGGAACATAACTCACATCATGAATCAGCACCAAAATGCAGTTATATTTTCTGGTTTTGCCAGGCCTAACACAAGCTCAGTCAAATTAGGGGGTGGGTTGGGAGAAAATTTCCTGCACAAACTAAAGCCTGTGCTAGGACTTTTATAAGTGACAGGGTTGGTTTGTGGTTGTTTGGTTTGGTGGTTTTTAAAATATTTTTTCTTATTTGAGGGGATTTCTCTGGAGGTATGAGAATGGAATGGAGCCAAGATTTCACAAATTTTCTGCAGAACAAGTTTATCATCAAGACAAAACAATGCTATTTATTGCATAGAGTTAACTGATCTAATCAGAATAAATGCATTAAAAAACCCAAACCCTGCTTCTACCTCAAATTACCTATGAAAGGACTGTCACAGGACTGATCATGCTATGTGCCCAATTTTATCTCTACATACTAATTTCCTTTCACAGACCTTTTCATCTATACTTTAACTAAGACCATAACAGATTGTCCTAGTGTGTCAAGAGGCCTGAATTCCACACCATGCCTCAAACCCCAATATATCTGTCAAAATGCAAAATTTGTGGCTTTAACATTGATGGACACAGTAATACACTGAGATTTATAGCTCTCCATTTGCTCATTGCCTCCAACACTTTCAGTATGGGAACACATGAAAATGTTTACTGTTATTGCCATCCTGCCATCCCAAATCTCTGGTGAAATACTATCAGAGATGCTGTTCAGTTTCACAGGCATGACTGAGCTGAACAATGCATCTGAAAGCAATTCAGCCACTTTGCTGCACGCAGCAAATACAGTGTATCATCAACAGAATCAAGTATAAGCTCTCTGTGAATTTATATGTGCTGGGGTTTTTATTGAGTAAAAAATAAAAGTAAATTTGTCCTTTAATATAACAATATCACTGTTTCTTCCAACAATTTAGTTGGACAACTTTATTTAAATTACTGTTTCACTGAACAATTTTAATAGTGAAAACCCATGGGCTCAATCTTCCCCTGTAGTTAGACCTGATTGATATTTCAGACTAGTTATTTTTCACAAATTTAGTTCAATAATCCTTTTCCTGTTACTCTTCACAGCTGGCCATTTTCTTTGAGGCCAGCCTGACAAACTCCAATGTGCTGCAGCAGACAAAGTGGCACTGCCACCTTTCACAGGGGCTGTTGGTCCCTTGCCCTCTCTTCAGGAGCAGCACTAAGAACAGCAGCAATGAACTGGAACAGCTCACTCTCCATGATGGTGACATGAATTATCTTCTGTGAGAGCATACTCATTAAGTTCTTAGAATTATCTCCACAGAAGATTTACAGCCTCACTCTCTGCTGACAGCTAAGTTTCCAGCCAGGTAACAAAGAGAACAACAAAACCGTAACTCTTCCAGGGCAATCCTCTGAAATAGGCTACTCAAGCATATGACTTTGCTCTGTAACACTGAGCTTTCCTCTCTGGTTTAAGACATTTTTAGAACATTATTGATTCTGAACTACCTCTGTCTATTTTGACTATCAATAATTCTGACTATTACTTTTTTCTGGCAACAGTAGAAATCCTTTCTTGATTCAGCTCTTCAAATCCCAGTATTATTCAGTAAAGTGCCTACAAAAATTTATACTATCTCCACATGTAATCACAGAGATGTGACTGCAGTTCACATCAGCATGCCCAAGGTACTGTGAGATTACTGGGGCTCAGCAGTAGAATAGAGCCAGAGAGTTAAATTGAATTTGCAGAGTGATTTACTGGAAGTAGGAGAAAGTTCATTAAGCAAACTGAGCTAACTGGATTGGCAGTGATCGACAGGAAAATATAAACCCACACAGTCACATTTAAACATCTCAGAGACTTCAGATTTGAAAGAGTGCATTTACAAAATGAAACCATCACAATCCTGGTTACAACAAAACTGAGATGGATGTAATTGGATTTACAAGACATTTTGGTTTACATGCACACACTGAGCTCCAAAGCAACACAAGAGAGCCGAGCCCCTTCTCCCCCCACCTTCTGAATATGAGCTTGTTGTTTAACACATCTTCCCATGGAAATAATTCTAAACTAATTGGAACTTTCATGTGAACACTTATATTAATTTATTTCGTAATTCATAGCAGTAGTGTAGTCCAAGGTTGCTGAAAGTAACAAAGCATCTTATAAGTAGCATCAGTGTTTATCCAGTTCATAGATTCATGATTTTAGTTTACCTTCTCTGTGCAACACTTGCCATTCCCCAGCAATCCAAGACTTCCTGGATGCATAGAGGATAGTGTACCGTGTGACAACTGTTTCAGGACCATCAGGTGGCTTCCAGGAAACCAAAGCAGTATTATCCTCTATCAAAGTCACCTTCACTCCTACTGGAGGGCCAGATGGTGCTGTGAGAACAGTAACACAATGCTATTAGGCTAACCCAATTTACATGCAATTAAATTGCTCAGAAAGGAACTGATGTGCAGTCCTAATGGCCACTGCTACATCCCAGACACCACACTGAAACAAGCACATACTGCTCCTCAGAGACACTCTCCTGTTACCTCTGAGCCAGAAAACAGCTTAGATTCTGTAAATGCAAGTTTTGTATTTTTCCCTCATCTCCAGAAAGAAACAGTTACTGACAATAAATGCCTTTTATTGTCACTTAATTATCCTGTGAACTAGTACCTCCCAAACATTGCTTTGGTGAGAACATGGAACTGCAGGTGTGGATTTTCCCCTACCAAGCTGACAGTAAATCAAACCAGCAGCTAAGGCAGCAGATGTGTAATATTCTTACAGTTTCCAAAACTTCTGGGGTTTAAAATATGTTTTCATAAATGCCTACGAATCAGCCACACCTCTTCAATATATACATATTTTAAGGTTTTTATTCAAGTTATTTCTAGTTAGTTGCTGCTAGTAGTGAAAACATCACACTTTATACAAAAATCAATGCTGACTTAGGGTGGATTTTGAAAAATAATTTCACAGTTCCAAAGCAGGGATTTCCCTGCTAGCATTTTTCTATCTCTCACCATGAAGAGCACTATCTGTGTCTCAGAGGAAAAGATTTCCCTCTCCTACACACAGCCTAAAATTAATAAGCACTTTTTCAGGCCATTTGGTTTACAAAATGTTCTTTTTAGAACCATAGGGTCCCTCTCCTGGTTCCTTACCTTCAGGGAGGGTAGTGTGGTAGACTACAGGA
Organism: Onychostruthus taczanowskii; assembly: GCF_017590055.1. Taxonomy (NCBI): domain Eukaryota; kingdom Metazoa; phylum Chordata; class Aves; order Passeriformes; family Passeridae; genus Onychostruthus; species Onychostruthus taczanowskii. The sequence continues at coordinate 5,692,211 of NW_024503679.1, read as the reverse complement.
CTCCAAGGACTGGAGAGCTGGTCCACGTGCAATCGAACTGCAAATTCGTACATGGTTTTTGGCTCAAGACCTTGAACTAACATGTGAGTCTCTGACCTGGACAGATGAAGGAATAAATTGTATTAAACAGCAGCAGTTGACTTGAAGATCCCCACATTTTCATGTCTCAGTCACATGAGTAGATTCCCACTGTCAGTTCCACACAGGACAGCCCAGTCCAAGTCCAGACACGTGGCACACCTGTGCTGCCTGCCTGGAAATGGAAATGCAATTGCACCAGCCCTGGAGCTCTCAGGAGGATGCTGTGTCTGCTGTCAATTGATGTGAGCTCAAGTTTTTATAAATGTCGTTTGAACAGCTGATGCACTAACTGCATTATTGGCTGGATCACCAGCAGGTATCCCAAATTCAGCTCTTTACACTTGTCCATAGGACACTGTGCTTCAAGCTGGAGTAACAAACTGCAACCAGTATCACAACTGACAAGGCACATGGATCTGCTTCCCAGTTCACACACAGAGGCTATATGGGCAACATTCCTTCCACTTATGGCCTCCACACCTCATGTTTAGGGGATGAATATGAATGCTCCTTACTGATCTGGTAGCAATATTTAGTAATATATTAATTGCAGAATTGATTCTATTAATTATAATACTGCAGTTTACAATTTGATCACAAAGTCAATTGTAGACATTTCATTTTACTTTGATTCTGGGGCAGAGGGAAATCTTTCATATATGCCAGGGTTAATTCTGGATGATAATACCACATCAAGATTAAATCTCAATTTAAAATGGTCTTACTCTACAGATATTGCTTTATTAAATCTCATTTAGTATTTTCATCTTCTGTACTGCAGGGGCAGTAACCAGTACTCGCAATAGCCTCATCCTATCACAAAAAGCAGCACTCATTGCTATGCTCCACATTGCACACTAAGAACTTTACATGGTGATTATACTGTGTCTAATCATTAAGCCGGGAGTTATACAGCAGCAGATGTGTTCTTGGAAGAGAAATCCATGAATATAAGGATGGAAACTATTTATCCTTTAAGACAGAATTTTTCTTATTTAGAGGTTTGAGTAAACTGAAGTTCTGAGGGAGCTACACACATGGATTCCCTCAGCAGCCCCACGGCCCCCAGCACAGAGCAAAGTGTTCTGCTCCCACACCACCTGGGCAGAGGCTGAACAGCAGCCCAAGGCAGGCTCCCTTCCCTGTTCAGCCATGCTGTGTCTCACACATTGCTTCTCTGCAAAGCAAGCAATCCTACTCAGCTTCCCCCTGGCAGGGTGCCACACACTCAGGAACTTGGCATTCCCACAATGAAATGCTCAGCCCCTCAAAAATTCTCATTTTCAGTCTTAAAATCAGACACTAGACTAAGTCCCATCTTTGCCCAGACTACCTATAAAATAGGTATGGTCATTTGTATAGTTGAAAAAGAGCTTAGAATTAAATTCAACCTAGACAGCTAAAAAGACATCAAACAGTCAAAGAGCTAGCCTGATGACCCAACACTACCAATGATCACTGGTAGAGAACAAAGCTGTCCTACTAATAGATCTTAAAAAATCCCTAGCAGTCAATAGGCAAAACACACAGTCTGAGGGAAATAAAAGTTGTTGCTAGTGAAAGAAAATTAGAAGAGAGCAGGAAGAATAGGAAGTGAGTGGGAAGGATGTGGAACTGGCAATGCAAGAGTTCCCCCAGCTGCACTCACGTCTGCAGGTAGAGAACCAGGGAGGCGTTCTGCAGCCCCACGGGGTTGCAGCGCACGGTGTAGTTGATGAGCTGGGCAGAGGTGAAGGCAGGCTTGCCCCAGTGCAGGTAGATGGATGAGGAGGTGTTGGCTTTGGCATAGAGGTGGTGAGGAGGCGGCGGCGGCGGCACCATGCGGTCACGGACAGCTTTTCAAACAAAACAGGAGCAGGAGTTAATAACTGCATTGTGTGCAGATGCTGGCTTCATGAAGAGGTCTGAGCCCACAGTTTACATACAAATCTTCCCTAACCCAGCACTACCTGGTATGCAGACCCAGGAATCTGGTTAAAGCTATTAGAGACCCCTCCTAACCCAATACATGTCCTGTATCATTTCTGCAATCCCACTTGTTTATTCAAAAATGAAGCCAAAACTATCAGCAGAGACAAGAAAAAGAGATAAATCTCTCATAAGATACAGATATATAATGTTAGATGATGCAGATAGTTCAGCAAGGGAAGGAAATGTGCTTGGGCTGTCTTCTTTCTTCAGCTGTGCTTCATGAACACAGGACTGTCTCAGTTGCAGGATGACTAAGGCAGTATTTGTCACTGATATGATCTTTCTTATTCTCTGTTTTACACAGAATTAATTTATTATTTAAAAGTTAAAAAACACAGAGCTGCTGGGACGCTGAAACACCTCAGCTCTCAATAAATTCTTCATGCATCTACAATACTTACAGACACATCCTGGAGTGCTAACTGTTTGGTCAGCCTGATAACCTTCTTCCATATTGTTATATGCCAGCAGCCTTACATGATACTTTCTTCTAGGATCTGCAGAAAGAGCAAAGGAATAATTAAGCTCAAGAAAAGGAAAAAAAAAAAAAAAAAGAAAAAAGATATTTGGATTTCTACAGATAGTGAGACAAGTTGATGCTCCTGAAAGTTTGTTTCAAAACTTGTTTGCTACGAGCAGTGGACTGATAGACAGGCTGTATGCCTGGAAGCCTGTCTTTTTCTCCAGCCCTTCAAATTCCCCCAGTTCTTTGCTCAGAAACAGTTATCTCCCAGTCTCACTTGCAATAGCCTAAAGCAAAGGTTTGTAACAGAATCAATGGGAGTAGGACAAATACCACATTTCTATCTGTAACAAAGCCACACCTTCACAGCTACAGAGCTAGATTTAATAGTACATTCAGCATGTTGTTTTCAGGCCTTTAATAAAGATTTGTTAAAACAAACAGCAGGAGGTCCAGAGACCAACTTTTGTTTCTGGACACACAAGCTTCAAGGAAGCAGGGCAGTCAAAGCAATGGCAAGACAGCACCCAGCAAAAAAATGGGAAATGTTTTGGTTCCAGGCTCCGAAGGAGATAAACCATGAAACAACAGGGACTGTTAATAATGCTTTGACTAGGAAATTCTGCCTCCATATGTTTTCTTGAGAGCTGGTTCTGGCAGTCCTAGAGGGTCACCATTCCAAGCTGGAAGGATCTCCGCATTCCCTTTCTCTGCCCACACCTTTGAGTGGCTGCATCTCAGTTTGCTTCTTCTGTGTTCTGTAGATGACATGCTGGCCTTGATCCAAGTGAAAAATTGCTGCAGAGGAATGAGTTAGGAAGGGCCCTGGGGCTCTCGAAGTGGTGATGGGATGGGGCACCCACAGGAGGACGAGTGCAGGCACCAGAGTGGCTGCTCTGCTTCCTGCAGCTACTCCCCTGCAACTGAATCTGCAACCAACCCCTTGCACACAACAATGATTTGCTGCCAATTTGTATGAGCTAAACTTCACCCCAGTACTAACGCAGGCACTGGGATATTCTCCTCTTCTGATGACACGGACCTATTTCTTTTAATTAAGATTTTCTGAAGTTTCAGATGTTATATAACTGTGTTGATCTTGCTCATGTCTTTTTTCCTTGCCCTAAGATACCATAATATTGTTCCTTCTCAAAACAAGCTCTTTCCTTTCTCCTTTCAGCTGAGATTTGATGTGGCCTCTCACGAAATAAACAGGAACACAAAGTCCAGACATTTCTCGAGCAGGAATAGGACTGTTGTTTCCATCAGATCGTTGGCTCCCTCTGCAGTCACTGCTCCAGCAACACTGTCTGAACAAAATGGTTGGATTCTTCTGTAAAGGCCAAAGAGTAAATTCCTAGTAATGCCCTTTATAAAATCCTTTCATATTTATTTTTCAATAGACACTTTTTGTGCTGTAGTTACCCATATCAGCTGTAAATGAGATATCACTAGGAAAAGTTAACATCTCTATGTATTTTATATTTTTTTGAAGGGTTATTTCACCAAAATCCAAATATAGGTGCAAAAGCAAACGGGTTCCTGTATTCAGATTATTATATTTTAAGTATTTCTTTGATGTGTTTGACCTTGATGGTAGAATAGGCAAGAGGAGGCCATTCCCATTTTTTGAAGACTTTAACATCACAAGCAGACAATGTAAATAATAAAATGTAGAAGAAAATAAAAAAGAAAAAAAACCCATGGTTTTTTAAACTAGAGTAAAATTCTCATTTGCTTTGAAGGTTCTTTTCCACTTTACAATAGCACTTTTACAACAGATGATATCAGTTGTTCCTAGGCAACAAATTACAAATCAGAAAAAAAGGAGATGGATACAAACACACAGAATCATCTTAAGCATGTGATAAAAGAAAATATGGAATTCTAATATTGAAAATTCAAAAAAATAGTAAGAGGTTATATGTAAAAAATAGCAATCTTTTAAAAAAATTGTAAAAATGCAAGGTGAATTTAAGAACACTTGGCCCAACTACGAGGTTAAATGATAAAAATCTTTCAAGAAACCCAAGTGATTTGAATACACCAAAATCACAGGTGCCTTGCTGAGGAATATTACAGCATGCCTCTCACAAAAGCAGAACCACCTTCCCGGGCCTCAGCCTGCGGCAGGAACACGCACATTAGCGCGCAAGCGAAGGATTCAAACACAGAGGCAGAATTTAAATCAGAGATCATCAGGACACCTTTAACGCCTCGCCGGGACCACGCTCCGGAGGCTGCGATTGACAAGGGCCCTGTGCCAGCCCTGCTCAGCACAGCCCGGGGATGGGCCAGGGCCCGGAGCAGAGCCCGGGAATGGGGCAGGGCCCGGGATGGGCAGAGCCCGGGGATGGGCCAGGGCCCGGAGCAGAGCCCGGGAATGGGCAGAGCCCGAGGATGGGCAGAGCCCGGAGCAGAGCCCGGGGATGGGGCAGAGCCCGGGGTTGGGCAGAGCCCGGAGCAGAGCCCGGGGATGGGGCAGAGCCCGGGGTTGGGCAGAGCCCGGAGCAGAGCCCGGGGATGGGGCAGAGCCCGGGGTTGGGCAGAGCCCGGAGCAGAGCCCGGGGATGGGGCAGAGCCCGGGGTTGGGCAGAGCCCGGAGCAGAGCCCGGGGATGGGGCAGAGCCCGGGGTTGGGCAGAGCCCGGAGCAGAGCCCGGGGATGGGGCAGAGCCCGGGGTTGGGCAGAGCCCGGAGCAGAGCCCGGGGATGGGGCAGAGCCCGGGGTTGGGCAGAGCCCGGAGCAGAGCCCGGGGATGGGGCAGAGCCCGGGGTTGGGCAGAGCCCGGAGCAGAGCCCGGGGATGGGGCAGAGCCCGGGGTTGGGCAGAGCCCGGAGCAGAGCCCGGGGATGGGGCAGAGCCCGGGGTTGGGCAGAGCCCGGAGCAGAGCCCGGGGATGGGGCAGAGCCCGGGGTTGGGCAGAGCCCGGAGCAGAGCCCGGGGATGGGGCAGAGCCCGGGGTTGGGCAGAGCCCGGAGCAGAGCCCGGGGATGGGGCAGAGCCCGGGGTTGGGCAGAGCCCGGAGCAGAGCCCGGGGATGGGGCAGAGCCCGGGGTTGGGCAGAGCCCGGAGCAGAGCCCGGGGATGGGGCAGAGCCCGGGGTTGGGCAGAGCCCGGAGCAGAGCCCGGGGCCGGGCAGGGCTGAGCTCCCCGGAGCCGCCCGGTGCCCTCTGGCCGCGGCTCCTGCCCCCGCGCATTTCCTTAGGACACAGCGTGACAGGCACGGCCATCCATCCATCATCCTGCCGAGCACCTTCAAAAACTCCCTGCCCTTTGAAAGTGCTCACCCAGAACTGATCATCTTCACTGTGAAATGAGGGATAGCCGAGCTCCAGTGCCCTGCTGAGCTGAATGAGGAGCCTGTGAGGTCTGTTTATCCTCACCGCGGTTTTTTTTTTTAACTGAATTCCTCATTAACACTTGATTGAGGAGAAAAGGAAGAATAATGGGATGTGGAAGAAAGGAAAAAAAAAAATCTAACTTCCACAAAAAGTTTTTCAAGTGTCTTTGAGAAAAACACGTTTTTAAAATCTTACTTTATGTATCCTTAATACTTTACATGTAGAAGAAACAATCTTGAATGCTATTCTTCTTACTCCTGTATAACACAAGAAGTTTCAAGCAGAATTATCCTTATATAGAAAAAGCTTTTTAAGAGGAAAGTCTCCCAACTAGTCTACACCATCTGAAAAACAGGGTTATTTCTACTTCATGATATTATGGTTTAATTGGTAGTAGGACCAGTTCAAGCCAAAATGTCAGAATTTTGCAATGTCAGAATTTTTAAGCTATCACACATTAGAACATCTATGGTTAAACCCATCTCCTGGTTTCTAGAACTGAAATAGCGACTGAGGAGGAAGGCGTTTGTTATGTACTGGCCTAGGAAAGCCTAATGCTACAGTCACCTAAAAAGGAGAATAGAAAAGAATTAAAGGCAGTGTACTGAGCAGCGATAGAAACTGATGTGAAACTTACAGAGTACACACACAAGGTAAAATCAGATCAAAACACCACCAAGATGCAGATCCACGTTGATAGTTCTTTTCACCATGTACCAAACACAGTAACCAAAGCTCTGCCAAAGCCCTGCCTCAGCTCCAACACTTATGTGCTCACTATTTGTTTTATGAGGTGGTGGGAAATATCTTTCGTCTGAAGTAGCCTTTATTTAGAATATTTTTTACAATTTTACATTTCCTTTTCAGGCTGATGATATGATGAATTCCTCAGTGGCAATCCCACCACGCAGCTGGCACAAACACTTTGATCTCCCACTTCATCAGCTGGATCAAACACTCAAAGCCAGGCACATCCGTAGAGAGAAAACAAACTTCAGGGGCTTTAACCAGCACAGGTATCTTGAGTAGTTTACACATAAATCACATAAATCATTGATAAAAGGCTGGGGATAGCATGGCCACCTGGGGACTGACAGTCTCAAATCCAGTGTGTAACATCCATGCACAGGAGGAAACAGCCCTGCTCCTAACAGACCCAGGACAAACACATCCCTCCACAGAAAACCACAGCTCTTCAGGAACAAAGCAGGTGCACTGATTTACTCAGCCTGCTCTACATAAATTCAGCTTGAGTAAAAAAAAAATTAAAAAAATCATGAAGATTTCATCCCTGCATTTTCAAAATTTCTCTAAATAACTGGTAACACTGAATTGTTTCAATTAATTCTCTTGCAATTGCCAGCATTTGTGTAGAGGTTGAAGTCTTGTTCCCAGTCCTAAGGTGATCAGGACCAATTTTGTAGCCAATTTACCAACTGGCAGAATTTTTTATTGTTAATTTGTTTCTGTTAAATATCATTTGGGGGTTTTTGTGCTGTTGTAATTAGATTGTGTTAAAATTGTCACAGTACCTAGAGGTCTTTAATAGACATTTTTATTGTTATTACTAAAATCAGCTGGTGGAAAGGATAAAAAATCTACACTGTACAGCTCAGGGGGTTGGCATTGATGCTGACAGTAACACACTAAAGCTAATTCATAAATTTTATTACAAGAGTGCCTCTGGAACATACAGAAATTGACTTAAAAGACATCACAGAGTAGATGTGATAGGTTGGAGTATCTTCGCACAGTTCAAGGGATCTGCTGCACACACATTTTTTGTGCAACCAAAACTATCAGCACTAAGAACACATGTGAATAACACTTGCATCAGAGGCACAAATCTTGCTTCTGGTAACCATTCCTATAAAAAAAGAGTAGGAAAAAGTATTTTATATCTTCTGTTTATGCCTTCTTTTGATTAACTTGAAATGTCCAAATAGATACTGTCTCAAAAATCACTGGTTTGCAATTTATGTTGGATCAGCCTCATCCTCCCATGGAAGTTGTTGTAGGTAGGCCACAGCTCCCTGGTGATATTCCTCTGGAACCCCACATCCTGTCATTCACTCTCCCATCAAAATTTGCAGTGAGTCCTGCAGAACCAACCATGGCAGGTTTTTCAGCAGAGAGACACATGGGGGAGCCTTGCCTTCATTTTGTGAGTCTACAAATGGGTTCTACACCTCAGAGTCAAACTAGAGCAAAGTTAAGTACTGCAAGTATGAGGAAAAAAAAAAAAAAAGTTGAACTATAATTTAAAACATGGATTGTAACTTGGAAAAACTTTAAACGTTGCAGTAGCTGAATTTCAGTAAGAATTCAGATGACTATGATTCATTGGTGTATTTCACTGTCTTACTACATCCCTGACATATAATCTTAGAGATTATATTTAGCTTGTCAGAAAGCAGGCAGGAAGATCACAGCAGATACAGATTCTTCAAAAAAATTTTACAGCACACTCAGATGTTCCAACCTGATTTGGTGACAACTCATTTCATTTCCCAGCATGGAGGGAGAACCACAGCTATTTATCTGTCTGGATGTGAGAAACAGAGAAACTGCAAAAATATCACAAAGAATTGAGACTTGACTTATTAGCAGTTCTGTTGCTCTACACTTCATTGGAGCATCTACATTTTATTGCACCAGCTTGAAATTATTCCGTATTCTTTACTCCTGCCATCAGCCTTGCTTCTATGTAAATCTTCCATTTTTCTTTCAGGAAGGGGAAAACTTGCAACTGCAAAACAGCTGCCAGTCAGAAATATTCATATTCAGATACTCCCATTTTCTTTTCCAACACTTAAGATTTTAGTCTATTCAAATCATGTCTATTTATTGGTTAAACACAGATTCAGCATTCAGAGCCTAGTTTTCAAAGCCTGGGGTAGTAGAAATGGTGCAGTAAATATGTACACAGTGCTAGGCAGAGACAACTCGAGGTTTCCTGCCTTGAAGCCATTCCCAAGTGACGGAGGTGGCATGGGGAGGGAAGGCTCACTCCATCTGGCAGAGTTACAGCTCACGGCAGCCAGGTGGTGTCCTCATGCACTTCCACTGGACACAGCTGGGAAAACGGGAGGCACCGAAGATTAAATGCCTGTGTTTGCACTTAAACCACTAAAAAGAAGAAACGTGCTTCTAATCACTTTGCAGCTGGTGAAGCGCTTTATAATGCAGCCACCTCATTCTTAAACTACCAAGATTGCACAGACCAAACTTTTAGAAAAAGTTACTAAGAAAAATAAAGTCACTTCCACATTCACAGAAACAAAAATTCCATTTTCAATATTGTATTACATTATTAAAACTCTCAAAGACTAAAGCAGCATGACACCAACAACACAGCCAATGAAAAATCCTAATCAATGTATAATTCCATCCTCCCTTCTCAAAAGAATACAGAGATATGCAAATGTCCTGATTACATATTAACACTATCTTCAAATCAGTTTATCCCATTCAGATTCTGATAATTTGTATTCATATGATTCTTCTGTCCTGGGTAAATTTACAGTATTAAATATAAGTATAAAACCTGTAACAGCAAGTTTTTTATAGATTGCACACACAAGGCACACTCTGGGTAACTGCTCATTCAGCTGAAGCTTATATTGAATACAAAATCAGCAGTCCTAAACCAAAGTGTTAAAAAGTGCTTCCTGATATCAACACAGCCAAAATTTTGGCTTTTTGGCAAATGCTTCAGAGAAAGCATCTGTTTACAGGCTACTTAGCCAAGGTTACAAGAGAGTGTAATATTGCAGCCCCTGAAAGCCCTGTCATTGTTTCTTTCAGCTGCTGCATGTTTGTGAAGCTCTGAAGGCCTTGAAAGGAGCCAGAGCAGAGCCAACAGGTCAGGGCTAGATAAAATTAAGAAAGAATCCGAGGTCAGACCATGAAAGAACTTATTTTTTTTTTTCCACCCCTCCAGAACAGTGAGTCCACCTCCAGCAGCCGTTCATTCAATCCTGATAAGAAGAGACAGCACCCCACAATCTGGATTTCAGACATTTTAAGTCCTCTTTGCAGGGAGGAAAAGATAGGGAAGATGAAAGAAAATGGACATTTTACTATCATTTACTGTTGGAACATACTTTCGTGCCTGTTTTGAACATCCCTGTTCTCAGAAATTTAAAAGGAAAATATTAATAGAAATTAAATTACTGGGGGCTCTTGTTTATAAAATAATTGGTACAGCACTAAATTTCTAGAGAAAAAAAAAAGGTTTGTCTTGATATTTTAAGCTGAGTTCAGTGACTAAAAACCTAGACACAACTTCTTAAGCTACAGCCAGTATGGCAATTCTAGCAGCTAGGGAAGGAGATAAGAAAATATTTCAACTTTATTCTAGATTGCAAACAAAATTTAAAACAAATCCTTTCAGTTGAAAGTATGAAACCCACAGCGGACTGAAATCACAGTTGTTCTAAGGACAAAACTTCCGTGTCCAAATGTCCATTTTTAATTTAATCTTTTGTGCTGCTGGATTTTTTTGTGTAACCTACAGGTCCATTGTTGGGTAGTGGTCTGGCTGGAGAGCTCATTGGTCTGGTTTGCCAGGGTGACTGTGCTGCCCCCAAGCCCATCCCCTGCACACAATAAACTCCAGATAATTATTCAAAGAAGAGGCCAGCAGCATGGGCTGCTCTGACATGGGGTCACGGCCTTTGACACCGAATCTGGGGCGAGCCAAAGTCTGCTCCAAGCAACAGAGGTCCAGGGGAATTATTAAGGGGGAAGGGTGGGAAAGGAAGAGCACTGAGAAATACTATCCTTAAAAATGTACTTTTGAAGCAAAGTAATGTAAATACAGCAGAAACTTATTAGGAAAATAAGCAAATACATTTCAAATGTAGCAGAGGAAAAGGACAGGGAGAAGCGCATCAAGGCAAACAGAAACAGAGCTGGGAGGCAGGAGGATGACACAGACTCTGGTCTGTTCTTCTCCAAAGCAGGTATTCCCTCTCAGATTTTCAGTACAGGATTTTATTTCAGTTTTCTAAAAAATGCCCTTTTACCTTATTTATATATATCATTAAACAATTAAACACAGTTCAGCAACCATGTTCTGTTCCAGTTTTTAAAAACTTGAAGTTGTGGACATGCAATTTCTATTCATTATTACTAGCTTAAAATAATAATATTTAATTTCTTTTATTTTAAATTAGTTGGAATTGCAATTGGTTGCAAAACTGAATTGATCAAATTTTAAATAACAACCTTTTAATATCACATTAAAATAGTTTGAGTAGTTACAAATTACCAATATTTTATATGTCATTACTTCATTTTCAATTTAAAGGTAACTTTAAACATTTAGATAGAACAAAGACTGTCTGTGATACTCATGTTTTCCTTTGCAAACCAAATAACTGAAGTAGAAACTAAGCAACTTGTTCTTTGTACAACATTGTAAAAGTTTATTTTGGTAGAAGCTGGAACATGTGACACATGTGAATTGATCCAGCTAAACAGTCTGGCTTTCCAGGGCTTTGGATGGCTCTCGCTTATTTGTCTAAATCTGAAAAGGGTCTGTATCCCTTTTGTAGCTTGGTGCTATCCCTCAGAGGGCCCCAGGACAAACAACACCTCACACCCCCTTGCAGTAAAAACATCACCTCTCCTGCTGCCCACCATCAGCAACAGCAGCTCCATGCAGAGCTGCTGGGGGAGGGCTGGCAGGGCAGGGTGAGCTCCCAGCACACAGCATTTCAGCCCTTGGGGCCCGCAGAAATAAGAAATATCTAAAGCTCTCTAATCTTTTTATAATAAGTGAAGCAAATCTCAAGGATTTTAAATTTTCTCTATTTCCTCACAGGTGTAGGACATTCCCACCATGCCTGTAAGGTCTGCCATCAGTCCCCGTGTTTCTCCTGCATTTCAGGGAACTGTTCAATTGCACAAGCAAAAAGCTCTCTTCCAATATTATTCTAACAATGCTCTCTAAACCAGCAGATACCCTTATGTTAACTAGCCTGGCTCACTGTTTTCAAAGTGAGCCCTCAAAAGCTAACTTGAAAGCAATACCAGAGGCCTGGACAAACACCTAATTTTGATCTTTTGTGCTCTTCTTTTCTTCTAAGAGACCTTTTCTTTTGTTGCTGCCCAGTGGAAAGCACATAGCTCATTGGTCCTGCTTTGAAAGATGAGAGCACTGCCCCTGAGTCCACCCCTCCGAGCACAATCACTTTAATGGAATTATGTAGAGAGGCCATCTCTGCAAGAAGAAAGGGAGGGCGAGGGGGGAGGGAGAGTGTCCGAAGGAGCCAGCAGAGCTGTAATTACCCAGTTACTAACACACACATGTCCACTGAGAATTCATGCAGTGATCCAAACAGGATGTGCCACCCCACACAACAGGTTCCCTTACACACAGCAGTGAGCCCTGCACAAGTGACAGAACACTGTCACTGAATAAAACATCACTACAGTGGCTCAGGAAAAGGGGAAAGAAACAACCCACACAGAAATGCTGCTACAAAACAGGAGCATGCTCTAAAAGGTCTTTTCTGTAAGATGCAAGAGGCTGAAAATATGATCTCCCCAACAGAGACTGACATTTCTGGATTGCAGGTAGAAAGAATGTTTAGACAATTTGCCTGGCCTTCATGCTAAGAGGAATGCTTCCAGAATATACACTTAAACACAATTCAATAAGCACTTTACCAAATTTGGTTTAACATTTGTTTAGGTATATCATTAAGATCTATCATACATATGCACTGACTGCCTGACATCCAGCATCACCTTACAAACAACACATTTGTACACAATGACAAAGGCAATCTGTTCACAGCGCCCAAACTTTCCCCTGGAGCTATGATATAAATTTTCTTTCAGAACCAACATTTTCTGCTGCTCTGTCATGGACTCCCCGTGCCATTTTGACCCTTTTGTGCAGCAAAATGAAAACACTATCTATCATTACTTGCACCGCAGTGACTTTGTAGGAGGTGCACGGTTTCATTGCAAAAACATCTGTGGTCTGGTGACTCAGATCTCAAGCCTTAAGATCTGGGCTGTTGCAAGCATGACTGCAAGATGCATAAGTTTCAGGAGGGCAACTAAAGATGAGTCTGGCTCTTTGCTCCTTCAGAGGATAACAAGGAACTGCACATAAAACATTTCACTTGTTAGGTGTCAAACAAGTCCATCAAGACAGGAAAACAAACAAGATACATGTGAGGGGAAACCACCACTGTATTTTTCTTAAGTAAATTTTGGCTGCACAGGCTCTATCCAGCTGCATCTACAATTAGGGCCCAGTCTTCAGCAGGATGTTGTGTTATTGCAGGTGTCACAGGCCCTGCTCTGCTCACACAGGGCTCCCTGCACTGCAGGGACAGCAGCAGCCAAGGGGCACTGCAGGACACACAGACACCCACCTGCACTCAGGGCTTGGGGCATGCACGGCTGGGTGGGCACTGAGCTGCTATCATGCAGACTGTCTGCAGATGTAAATAAAGCAGCCTCTCAAGGAAGCTCAAAATCTGGCACTCATTGGTTGAATACAGGAGAAAGGGGGCAAACCAACCCAGACAGCTGACAAATTTTATAGTGAAATTGCTAAACTGGCCCATTTGTCATGAGCTGCCAGCTAGACTGATACATTTACTGCTAATATTGCAACCCTCATACTTAATTTGGTGAAGTTAAATCCAGATGCATTAAAAAAAACACACAACTACAAAAGGGGTAGCATTGAGCTTTCTCTATTACACTACTGTTAATATAAATTATTCATTGAAAATCCATCATATAATGCTAAATATTTTCCAATTACACATTAGGAAAGCAGGAAGCAGGGAAGACAGCTAACAGTACTTGTGAAGAGCTCATCTCAAATGCCTTAGCTCAGCATGTAATTCCACCTGAAGTGTGGTGGCCTGAGGACACAGGGCTCTGTTTCCTCAACTGTGAATGCATTGCAGGATCTCTCCCATACATGAACATGTCTGTTACTTTTCCCTCCCTATCTTAGAGGCCTCATTCCCTTCACTGGCTCTGACTGGTTGCCTATCTTTGACATTTAGGAAGGGTATTCATTTTAATTACATTTAGATTATGCTGAACCATCTCCCTAATGGTTTGGCACAGCAGTGTTATTTTTACCCTTTACATTTTCATACAGCATATTCCAAACTTCTAAAACATGCCCTAAAGAAAATTTCCAGTTGTAATGACAATAGAAATATCCAGGACCCTACAACATTCTTGGCTCTAATATTCACCACTGTTACATCCAATGGCACACTGACAGAAGCTATTCATAATGAGTTTTGTGCTATGAATTTGCACAGAAACATTTATTAAAAGAACACAGTAAGTGACAGCTTGTCAGCAGGCAATGAAGCCTGATACACTACATACTTACATTCATTTTTGAGTGCTTTCAGTATGCTGAAAATACCCATCTAGAAGGCCAGGACAACATGCTTTTCTGTAAAAATTATAATAACTTTTCATCTCCACATTGATTCCTCCCAAAACAGTATTTCAATGACATCTTGTGTTCATCTCTTTCCAGGCCAAGACTCTGCTCTTCTAAGATAATTTATCAGGAGGATTACTCAGTCTATATTAGTGGCAGCAGCTGTGCAAGTTAATGATGTTGTTGCCTTTAGTTAAATACATGTTAATGGTTTATTTGAAGACTGTTTAATTAAGACCAAGTTTCTGAAACACCAACTCTTGAAAGCACCACAGACGAATTTTGCAGGTGGTGTAAAAGAGGTCAACATGTGCAATCTGAATTTGGACCTAATATCCTCAGGAGCTCAAATCCTTTACTCAGTGAACTGTGGCCTGAGTACCCTTCTACAAAGATGCTTAATGTCCACACAAAGAAGCATCTAAACAAGAAGAGCAGCCTAAAAGATTTCACGCTTCCTCAAACTTTTGGAAACCTTTCACTCTTCTGGCTGACAACACAGCCTTTACCATTTATTTTAAACTTTGTGGTATTTCATAAAGACAAAAGGCTATATTTCCCCACATGGAAATGTGTTACAACACTACATGTTTTTAATATAGATAGTGTTTACTACAGGTAAAAACTATTGCATTTTAAAGGATAACAATAACAACGTAGGAAAGAAAGTATACCTCTGCAGAAACTGCAGCAGATTTTAATTACTGTGTCCTTTTCTTCTAGAAAGTTTCTTATATCTGTAAAGTATATTCCATAATTATATACATGGGAATTTGTTCTGGTTTAAATTTTTCCTTCAAAATGTTTAACTTTTCTTTTTAATACACAAAATCACTTTTCATAGGAAGCAATGCTACTGTTGTCCAGATGTTTGACCACAGACAAGTTATAATGTAAATCTTCTGCCTTACCTACTGTATTAATTAATAGTTTTGTGAAGAACAAGCATTTAATACCTGTCAAGCATTGTATTAACAAACTGAAAGGTACGGAGCAAACAAGTAGGATACAATTAATAATGAAAGTTCTTTTTGTTAACTTTTCTAATGCATTCAAGATTTAAATTCAACCTATATCAATATCTTGATTGAAAAAAGGAGAAGAACATTATCTTGATGCAATCCCTCTGCATATGAAGTTTATACAACACTTAGGAAGTGGAAAGCAGTCTGACTGATTGATTGCTTAAGTAAAATAAACACACAGCTACTTAACTCTTAGCTAGCTATCTCCCTCTGTACAATTGAAAGGGTTTCCCATCATCAATTCAGTTTTACAAATGCTCTGTTGAGCCTGCACTTTGAAGAGCATTTTAAAGCAGCATTAGCTGTGCTGCTGCTGAAAGAAGCCAGCCTGCTCCCCTCACCCTTCAGCCCTCCCTGCTGCCACTTCCCACCCATCCCTGTGCCCCGACACCAGCGCCACAAGTGTGCAAGCACAGAGGGCAGCAGCACGGATTCACAGAGCACACAAGAAACGTGGGGTGTTTTCTTCCCAAAGTGCCACCTTTTGCTACCTTACTGTGCTCTGTTGCACGTGGATGAATTCTGAGAGCTGAAGAACATCCCGAGGAAGCAGAGGGAGCCCTGGCAGCTGCTCAGGAGTCAGCACAGCCACCATGAGTCTGCTTTGTTTTATCAGCCTGGTGAAACTGTGACCCTCAAACCTACCCAAAAAACTCCACTGATCCCAGAGCTATGAGTTTATTAACAAAAGACATTTCCCTCAAGGGGGAGCTGTTATCTAATAGACTGAATGCAAAGCTGGAAAGCTGGACACTCACAGCTCAGTTCTGTCACTGACTGCAGGGATATCATTGTCAACTCAGCTTAAACCATCAGTACCTGAGCAGTCCATGAAAATGCCCCTTCTCTTCCTTGTGTTCCAGGTACCCAGTGTGCACCATGGGACACTGAACACTCACTCACCTGTGAAACTCATGGAATGCTTACAAACTGCTGGAAAAGCACAGCACGTGCTCTTAGCACAGACAGATGAACATGTGTAATTAGAAAAGTGGAAATCAGAATAACTGCCCAAGGTGGATGCTGCAGGCAGAGCTGCCCTGCACAGGGACACAAGGGACAGCACAGGCTCTGAGGTGGCACTGGCAGACTCCTCCAGGCTCCAGCAAGGGGGAAGATGATCCTTGAGAGACAGATCTTCCAACAGGGAGGCTCAAGGGAAAGAGGGAGGTGTAGGCACTGCTGGGCCAGCTGGAGGGCCCTGCTCTCCTGCCTGCACTCTGAATCACACCAAGCAGCTCACTTTTCTGTCCTGCAACTTGACTGTGCTTGGTGCTTTTCTTCAGGTATTTAACTGGCTTGGAACCAAGACCTGGCTGTCAGTTCTGAAGGAGAAGGATGAACATCCCTGCCTGACATGATATCAAACACAGCCCAAATGTGCCTGCCTACTCTGCCTGGACAGCACACAGACTTTATACATGCACAGACTTTATACATCCAAGCCACCTCTGAGAAAAGTTTTCCAGCACAGACAACTGGTAGGGAGTGCTACAGATAGAGATTTCTAAGGCAAGTGATTGTCACCAAGGCAACACAGGCTGATGGGAAGCTATGAGAGATTAAATAAAGGCAGGTGAGAAGCTGTAAGAAGGCAGCCAAGACATGAAGAGAGAAAAAAGGCCAAATTAGGCCACTAGAAATTATCATGGAAATAACAATGAATACAAAGTACTAACACAGTGAGAGGCATGCTTGTGATGGAGAAGTGCTGAGCTAGACTAAGACAAAGGGGATCAAAAAGATATCCTGTTCTTCTCCCAGCAATGTCTATATACACATGCAAATACAGACACACACCCACTGAGCAGGGTGAGCACAGTCTGTGAGCATAGCCCTCCCTGCACTTCGAATATACAAGGGAGAAAGTTGGTAATGGACTAAAGGCACAGTAGTGCAATATCTACCCATTTGTCTCTCTCTTCTCCCACATCATCCTACCTACCACCCCAAAACATCTCCAGTTCAACTACCTTTCAAAAAATCCACATTTTCAAGGTGTATTTGCATACAGGATTCTGTATACTCCTCCTTTGTCTAAGTATACAAAAGTGTCAGTTGTACAGAGACCCCCAGCATGCACAACTGGATGCCACCAGAGGCAGAAAACTCCAGAAACTTTCACAGACCTAGCAAAGAGGATCAGAATGATTTCCCTGTCCTTGTTTCTACAAGGATGTGCAGTGGTTTTGTTCTGAATGATAACCAGCTTGAACAGGGGTACAATATTTGGATATGATAAAGGTAAAAAAACACTGTGAAAGTGAACATAAATGTTGAAATACACTTTTTAATGCAAATTTTATTTATACTAAACTTTTTTCCTAGATTAGCAAAAAAATTTAAAATCCCATGTTTGGAAGAGATGTTTTACAGCAAGAGGGGCTTCTTCCAACATAAGATTGTTTTTTTCCCCACTTCCTGCATCCCCCCCTTCATTTGCCACAGAAGTGTGACTCCAGGAAGCCTGAAAAAAACAAACATGCACTTTTTCACAATTGCATCTTTTCCCAAAATTGAAAAAATGCTTCTGTTAGCAATAATGCCTTCATGGCAAATATATAACCAAGGTGTTACTTAAGACAGGGAAGCTACCAGAAGTCATATTAGCTCAGCTTTAAAAGTGTGTTTGCTTATCACTAACACAGAAATTACAAAGATCCCCTATTCTTACCTTTCCCATACAATTACAACTGGTAACATGGCCCCAAAAAAAAGTTAATGAAAGAAAGCTTCACGATGAATTAAATTAACATTTGGATCACAACATCTGGATTGTTGTTTAACAATGGAAGAAAATAATAAATAAAAAAGGAAAAAAAATTAAGAAATGTAACTAGCCCTGTACAGCAAATGTTTTCTTCTGTCCACTCTGAAGTCTCTTTCATGTGCTAATGGTGGCATTTTTTTAAACTCTTCCCCTTTGACTTACTCAGACCTTTAAGGACCTCACACATCTAATGGTTCCTCACATTCACCAAGAACAATCAAGAGAGGTCTGGGGGTTGACATGCAGTATGATTAATGGACAATGTTGATTTAATTTCCTATAACAGGAGTTTTCTCTAAGCTTTCTCCAAGGAGCAGTTTCTTTGCAATCCAGGACTTAAGTATTTTACTAATGAAGTCCAATAAATAGCAAATTAAATAATGCTGTCTCCCAGAGACAAATCCTCTCATTCCAGGAAAAAAAAGGAGGGGGAAAAAAACCAACCACCATATTTAAAGTTCTGTTTAAACCTAAAAAGGATTGTACAGCAGGAATGTAAATAGCAGTTCAGATTTCTGGGGTTCTTTTGTTTGGTTTATTTTGTTGTTTTGTTTAAGAAACTTTATCACTTATCTGGCCCTTCCTGCCATCATTATCTGCTTGCTCATTTTTAGCTTTAAATGGGGGGTATACATTTAACTTAATTTCCAGTTTCAAGAAATTAAGTCTTTATTTAGTGGTCACTTTTACTTTACAGCTATCAAAACATACTTATTACATATTCATTGTAATACTTAAAAACATATTGGAGGTTCTGAATTTTAAATTATTTGCTACTTTCTTATTGTAAGGAGTGATCAATATGTCCTTTCAGGAAGCAAATTTTAACCTTCAGCTCCAGCAAATGAACAATGCAACATTATTTGCATGCATCCTGGCTGTTACTCAATCAACATGACACAATCTCCCAGCTGAATTCCCACACAGGTTTAGCTCTAAATGGTGGAATTCCTACCCCAGACCACAGAGCAGCAGAGAGCATTTCCTGCAAGATTCTAATCGCTTTCCCACCATGGAAAAGTTTACCTTTGAATACCCTGAAGACAACACATTTTACTTCACTACAGGCTAGCAAGTTATTTAGCCAGAGTGCAAAAAATCATCTCCTCCTACTTTGAAGCACCCTTGATTCCAGTTCTTTGAGTTGTTACACAATTAATCTGATCCCCTGAGAGAAACATGTCCAACTCAGTTATGGGGACTGCTGATATAGAGGCAAAAGTCTCAAAAATAGGCAAAACCCCTCCATGCTGCTGGAGTGGCCCATGGAACATAATCTCTCCTGTTGCCTTAGCAAACACATTTTATTGTAAAGCCCATATTTTTACATTATTACCTTTAACACTGCTACAAGGCATTGTCCCAAACAATGACACTTCCCCCATCTGACAGCTCACAGTATCTCTTTAGAGCAGGGCTTAACTTGTCTTAGCCCTCTTGATCTTGATTTTCTAAGTACAGTACACTCAATGTTTATTCTGCACTGAGGATCAACTCTCTTGTCATGTCCTTTCCCTTTAAAGGGCCACTAGCTTGGGAAGTTGAAAGTCAAGGCATGTTCAAATGAGGATATCAGGGCTATTTTCCCAGATAACCGAGTTCAAACTGGACCAGAGCATGTTCCAGAAGGTTACATAAAAACATGTTGGACATAAAAATCCTTTCAAAACACAATCTACCTGTTCATGCAAGATCTTAACTAAGAGAGCAAGAATGCATCTTTCTGACCCAAGATTAAGTGCTTACCATGCTGACAAATTAATACATTTCCACAAGTTTTAGAGCCATTCCATGACTCTGTTGTTAAGTAAAAGAAAGCACAGGGATTCCTCTTCATAAGGGTCTGTCATACATAACATTTTAATCAACACCAAAACGAGTTATGCTGCTAATGCAGATGTTACAAATGTCAGTATTCCAGTGCCTACTGCAGTTGATTACTGACTGAATTGGTAACCTAGGGAGGTTGGATGATGTAATTTAAAATTGGCAAAGACATTAAAAATTAATTAAAGCTTTCCACTAGAAATTAACTGTATGAAAATAACATTTACTATCAAAAAACCAAAAAACATGGGCAGAAGTAACTGTGATGTGGTTTAAAAAAACATATAAATCCAATTTCTTTAATAGAGGTAAATTTAAATTCTGACAGAAAACATAGAGGACAAAGCCATCTTTTTAAGAACAAACATTTAAGTGAAAATATGCAATAATGATACAAATCTGCAATACTGCACAATGCAAAACAAATAATGGCAGAACTACACAGGAAGGAAGGCATTACAGTGTTTTACAGATGTGTCACTTGAACTGCACAGAAGGTATGCAGCATTAGCAGCTGACAGTTCAACTGGCTACTCCCCAGCAAATCTGCTCAGAACAAGCTGATATTTATCTGGGATTCTCACTCAGGGCTTGAATAAAGCTTTGCCCAAGACACAGCTGATGTAGTGGAAGCCAGGCCAACAAGCTCCAACATAGGGCCACAGACTTCAACATCAGCTTCAGTTTTGCCCAGTAAGAATTCAATTTACACCCCTGATGAATCAATTTTTCAGCTAAGCAGAGCAGTGTAGTATTCTCCTTGCAGAGGGAAGGCATGAAGCCAGTGGCTGAGTCTGGAACCAGTGTCTGCTCACCTCGTGTCAGGGTGTTTGCACTGCGCAGCCGCCTGCTATTGCCCCAGTACAGCCCAGCTGCACACAGACCAACGAGAACACCAGCACAAATGCCACACAAAACAGAGATTTGATGCCTTCCCTGCCTCTGCCACTCGGTCTGGTCTTCCACAAGCATGGATGGTAAATCTGAGCCTAAAGGGAGCTCTCTGCTACAAACAGCCCTGGAGAAATTACTGGCACTGCCATACACTGGAAACAAAGCATGATGCAGCAGTTTGTAAATCACAACAAAACACAAAACCCAGTTTGATCTCTGTGTGCATTTACAGCCTGTAAAATGCAATATGGTTCTTATATAAAAGAGGTGAAAGCTTATAAAGAAGCATTTGCTTTGATATCTTATAGGTAAAAAAGTCACAGGGTAATAAAGCTTCCTCCATTCTCTCTTCTAATCTATAATCTAACTTTCAGAACCTGAAAGGAAAAAAAAAAAAAATGATATGCAGATATGCCATGTCTGCATTTGGAAGACAGACTCATTTAGAGTGGTGACAGGTCTGTCTTTCATGACTGTGGAGCAAGGAATGTGTCTCTCTTGTTTATTGAGGTGCCACAGAAGCACTATCTTAGCAGGACTAGGCAAAGCTCGGGCTGGTTAACTACAAATATACATAATCTGCCATGGCTGGGGAAGAGAAAGGGGTCACAGTTAGCTGATTTTAAACATACCCAGTTTACTTCCAGGGCTTTTGGTTTTATTCCTGTGCAATTTGACCAATTCCTCCTCCCCTCTCAGCAAATCCCTTATGTTTTAGCTGATAAGTAGTAGTAGCAAGGCTGTTACACACAATCAGGAGAATTGACAGATAAGAGGTTTAGTTTAAGGATGTAATCAGCAGGAGTAAACACTAGACTGACTCAGCTGTAAACAGTGAAAATAAATGATAATATTTGTCCTGGTCACCTACTGAGCTATTACACACTTTCCACTATGTAACAATGTAAATATAGTGACCACAGTATATACAGCAGGCAGTGCAATCATCTGGTTTTCCAAGCAAGAAAACTGAGCTTTTAGTTGATCTTCTTTAAGAATTAAAGCAATTTCTGATTTATTTTGTTTTAACAGAGCTGTCTTTTTGCTCAAATCAGCATTTCACTAACTGTGGATGTCTGATATGATGTAAAATACCTCAAGCAGAAAAAAGTACATCTGTTATACTAAATTATATTTTCTTTAATGCCATTTGAGAACAGTTAACAATGAAAAAAAAAAAAGTATTTCTCATGAAAAACCTGTGTTTCTTTCACATCACTTCATATAACTGTAGGAATGTCTGGCTCCTTGAATTTGTATGGGAATTCCAAACTAAATTTCCACAGAAACTTATAAACAAAAAGCAATATCAACTCCCATATACACAATTTTCAGTATTCCAGAACTGTCAGATACAAGCAATGTGAGACTACATTTTGACACCAACAAAACATGGGATAAAACTGAAATTATAGCCCCAGCTTTCAGAAATGACTGCATTAACTCATGAAATGCACTTAGTGTTCCTTCTCAATATTTAAGCATTTGCAGTTCTTAAGAAAGATAGCATCAACACTGTCAGAGATGCCATTAAGTTTTTTAAACTTACATTTTCCAGCACATTCATTTGCAATGTGGTGCAAATGAAACGGCTGTGTGCTATCTCACCACCCTATCAACTGCTTTATGAAACTTTAAAGCACTTTAACAGGATCATTACAAGAGAAGCTTGGGTGATGTGCAGCAGGCAGCTTAATTGGAGGAATTCTTTGCAGTGACTCTTCTTACACACCCTTATTCAATTTCTATAGACTGTTGAATGACCTTGTCATCTTTGCTGCCCTGGACTAAAGCTTAGCTGCAGTCATGGCTGTAACACAATATAAATAGATCCCAGTGAAATTAAACAACTGAAGGGCGAGTCTCTGAGGGAATCCTAAGTGTAGTAGGTAGCTGGCTAATTCTTCAGCAGAAGCTCCCTTTCCAAAGAGGAGTGCCATGCAGGGTCACAAAATGTGCCTTTGTGTCATTCAGACTTGGACAAATTCTTCACTTGGAAATATTGTCCAAGTCAAGGAACACTGGGAAATGCACTTTGCTTTATTTCTCCTCTCTGTAACTGGGAAGAGGCAGAACACAGAAGAGCTTTCAGACAGGGAAGCTCTTCTGATTAAGACCAAACTTTTTGGAGTATATCACACACAGGAGTCTGACAGAATCTAATTTTTATTTTTTTTTTTCCAAAAGTAGTAGATTGGGGAAGGGAAAAATGCCAATGGGTAATATAAAACCAGGGTAACAGGAGAAGTACCAGGGCTGTTATGCACCTCATGTTAAACAGTTCAGATGACCCCATCAGCACAAGAGAAGCTTTCCCAGAGAGAAAGCTTGCATTGCAGTGTCTCCAAGCCTCTCAGGAATCATCAACCACTTTATTAGTTGAACGGTTTATTTTATAACACACTCCATACTCTCCATTCCATGCTCCTGCCAAGTGGCCCTGCAGCCCAGGCCCTGCAGAGGCAGCAAAGCTCCCAGCACAGGACACTGCACCCAGGCTGTCCTGGGGAGGGAACTCGCAGGGAAAGGCCAAGGAGCTCTGGGCTCCCAGGCTCACTAAAGCAAACAGACTCGTTTTTCCATCCCCTAAGGTGTCTGTGGGAGACGTGCTACTCTGATATCATCATGCAGCAAAAAACAAAAGAGCACTTACAGAACGTGTGCACATATCTGCCAGCACCTCCTGGCCTCAGGGTTTTGGGTGCATTCACTGGGACCCAACATCTGCCTTGTCACCAAAGTGCAACTTCCTGACACCCTCATGTAACTGCCAGCACCAGGGTGGCACAGCTCCCACACAGCAATCAGGGAAGAATGAATTAGCAAAGTGAATCCTTGCTTTCCTCCCTCCCTCCAAGTATAGAAGGCTTGGAGGCTAAAGGCACACAATCACCAGTGGCATTCATTCAATTAATTACCAGCATGATAAGAACTGAACAATGAAGTTCAGCTATTAAGATTTCCAAGCAGCTTGAAAAACAGTTCTCATCACAGCACCAGAACTGATCAGGCTTTCCTGAGTTTGCCAACCAAGAAGTTGAATTTGATTTTATCCCCCCAGATAAGCTTCAGATGGTTCTTCTGAGTCACTGCCATCCTTGTACAGGCTCCTCTTTCCTACCAGTGATACAGCTGCAAACCCAGCGAGCTCTGACAGACAAACACTCCACTCAGCCCAGCAGTGACACCAACTTCATGGAGCCACAGATGCACCTGCACACGATTTAAGTACTCTTTGAAAATAGTAATCTGAACACACTTAAAGGGGGAGCTGAGCTTTTCTGGACACTGTGTGTCTTTAACTTCCAAGTTTTTTCCAATCCCTCTCCTGTTGCACAGCCAGACGGTTCCCTAACAAACTTCCACCAGCAAAATTCACTTCAACTTCTGAACATACATCCTGAACCATTACCTGATACCAGCAGACTTATCAAGCCTCACAATGAAAGACTTGCTGTGAGGGTAAAATTTCTAGACCAAGAAGAATTAAAAATAGAAAAAAATCCATGGTATGCACCCATGGGTCTGCTCCTGTGGCATATTCAAGTAATAATGGAATTTTACACTGGATGAGGAAATGGTCTGCTCTTGAAAAATAAATGCAAAGACCTTTAACACAAACAAATGTCTATGTGAAACTGTGGATATTTATTTTGAGAATAAATGATCAGATCATTTAATTCTGTTTACATGGTGACTAGCATGTAAATAATCCAGTTTAAAAACACACAGAAGTAACTGGGTAGACCTACACTGGAGAAAGAGAGGTCACGTCTCAGAACACAAGGTAGGAACCAACAAGAGACTAAAAATATGGAGCATAATATTCATATTTCTACATTCCATGTTTAATCATTGAAATCTATTTCACACTAACATGGCTGATTCTGCTTTATCTAGCACAATTATTCTTCCATCAAGAGTCCTGTAGACACTTGCAATTATTTACAGTAGCTATATCAAAGCTACCAACAACCAAGCAATCAACAGTGCTTGTAATAACAATGCTCGTGTTCTCTCTGGTTAGAGACAATCATGAACTCTCATTTTGTGATGCACTCTAACTGCCACAGGGTAAGTGAAATGTCTTCTTTAATACACATATCTGGCACAAGTGGCATTTGTACCAACATCTGCAGAAGTTCCATGGACAGATGTATTGACATGCTCTAAATGTCACAAGAAGTCTGTCTGCAGTTTATTAACTATGCAAAGGAAGAGGGAACGTAGGGCAGCTGTAGGTCATGACAAAGACATGAAGAGGGAGTGCTTGGAAGCCATACAAATGCTGTGGCAACAGATAATGCATGAGAAACTGCTCCTTCTTTGCTCTGGGAAGTACCTAAGACTGTAAGCATATTCTTTCAAATTAGGAATAACTTTTCCTTTTGACCATATTATGCAACATACATTATACCAAAAGTCTTAACACACACCTTTCCCCTTCAAGTTTCACACTTGCAGTGTTCTAATTCCTGTAGCTCATAATGAAGACATTTATTTTAAAGACTCTGTCAATAAATCAGTAGTTTAGTGTCCTCAGGAGAGGCAAATGGATGACAGAACATCAGTCCTCAAAGCTTCTGTCCAGTTCATGAAAAATCAGTTTACCATAGACACAAATCCCAGTGTGGTGGCTTGCCTTGTTACACCTCAAGTTGTACCAGGTAGTACCACTTCCTAATAACTAATAGTTTTAATTTTTAAATGCATAAATAAATTAGATTATTCACAAGAAATAAAACAATGAACAAATCTTCTTCTTGATGTGTGGACGCGGTTACAGTCTTTGTGGATTTACATATTGCATACAATTCTACCTGCTATAAGCACCGTGTGTGCAGCTGCCAGAGGCAGAAGATTGGCTTTGTACTGCTTTCTAAGAAATAATTTGGCATGCTCAAGTATTTCAAGCAGGCAGTTTGGCAAAGGGCAAACAGAGCAGTCAGACAGGCACTATCGCTACGAGAAGCCTCTGTGAGCTTTCCAAGCTGCAGTGTAAGTAACCATCTTAGCAGTGGAAAATCATGACCTAATCAATTTTCCTGAGCTGAGTCTTTTGTAGCCGTAGTGATGAATGCCTTTTACTGTAAATGCTAAAAAAAAAAAAAAAAAAAAAAAAAAAAAAGAAACCAGCAAAGAAACTTAGGAAAATTCATATTTGGTATATACTTCAAATAACTCAATATATCCCATTAAAAAAAAAAAAAAAACAAACAAAAAAAACCCACAACACAAAAACAACTACTCTTCAGTGAAACCACCCAGCAGCAGCACAAATTATGCAGATGTGAAAAATATAAATTACAGCAATCAGAGTATATGGAATGTATCATGTTTTGGTCACCATATTTAAATACTGAGAACTATGATAAAGAATAAACACTCAACACATCACATGCATCATGACTGAATGGTTAACTCAAGCACAGTAATTCTTCCTTGTTGCAATTTTCTCACAATTCAGTCAACTGCAACCATGTGACATGTCAAAGTTGTAATTTCCCAACTCACTTTTCTTTCATTTTCCCATCTGTCTACATGCTTACTAGGAAGAAAATGCAACAAAACCACACAGAGAATATATATTTTAATATAATTCTGTAAAATAGTATTTTCATCTGAGGAGTATTAGAGTACTGAGAAAATCCATATAATGTAGATCACACTGGTAATAAGTTTGTAGGTTTGAAATTACAGCTTTTTATTGCATAATAAGAAAAAGATTTATGCACTTCTATCCTAGGACACACAGACACCACATCCTTTCTGTGCTCTCAGAAGTGCTCTTTTGTCTCACAGCTCTGTTAAACAGTCGGCCACTGCCAGATGCTCTGGCTAGAAATGGTCACAGATGGTCAGTTGTCCAGTTAACAGACCAGAATACTCCTCTAAAATCTCCCCTAAAATTGTATCTCAACTGTATGCAGCAGATGAGAATGCTTGAGCATGGGCAGGAAGGCATTTGACCTAGTTAAGACTGCAGGCTGACTTTGATAACTTAGCCAAGATTAACTCTCCACAATACCACCAAGTAAACTATCTCAACACATTTCAAACAGCAAGTGGCAAGTCCTATATTACCTTTGCTGATTATGTGATAAATTGCATCTTTTGACGAAAGAAACTCTCAGTTCTGCATGCAAACAAAGTACCTTCTACCTGGGGATGAACCCAACACATCTGTGCTAATACACATTGCAAGCACTACTGGAGGAAAGAGAATCAAGTGACCAGTGAAGGACTCCAGTGGTACTCAGCAAGCCCTGTGCTCAGTCCTGCAAATATTTACCAGTGCTCCTTAAAAATATTAACAGGATTATAACATGCACAAGAGCTACTTGCTTCTATGTTGAACAAACAGTGCTCGTCATGCAGTATACCTCTGACAAAGGCTATGAGTAAGACAGAAATAGGCTAAAAATAGCAGAGAAAAATCTCTGGTGTTTTATATTAACCTTTCACTGTTCCTAGATCAGGAAAAAACACCAAAAATATTTAAAACCTGCATATCAAAGTGAATATTAAAAAGACATGTCATTTACTAGCAGCATTTACTAAGTTCTGTATCTTGTGATAAGTAGTTGGGTGTCCTTCCAACTTATACAAGATTTACAAGATCTGGTTATCTAAGTGTTGTGCAATACATATTTTGTGAGAGGATTATTCCCTCAGCAGGTTAATTCAAGACTGCAAAGTTTATTGCTGAGAAAACCTAATTCTGTTGCCTGACAGGTGTAGTGATTTAAGCTCTCTAAGGTATCACTATCTTCCAAAAGAGCTGAGAAGTATTTTGTACACTCACCCAAACCACTGACAGTATATTCCAGGTCACTGGCATCCAGCAGAATGGGTCCATTCTCCTGCTGCCCCTCTTCCTTGTAGTAGAGTTTGTAGCCCTGGACAGCTGCAGTGTCCTCTGCGTCCTGCTGCCACTGCACTGCAATGGTTGTGCAGTTCATGGGCTCCAAACGCAGCTCGGGAGACTTCGGTGCTGGGGTTGAGAAATACAGACAGAAAATAGACTTGTGTTCTAGAAAAACCTATTTTTCATGCAAAAATCTGCATGTCCATCAGTCCAAACTTCACTCCGGACTTTGATTCTAACTCATCTATGTAGTTAGGTAATTATTTCTTTCTTATGATATCTGGGTCCCTATAACCTAAATCTAACAACTAAATTTCAAATACAACAGAATAGAAACAGCTTTTAATTCTGCATCTTAATAAATTAATAAATTTATGAGGTAGTTATTTTTAAGCAAAAATGAAAGCATTCCAAAGACAATTACAAAGTTACTTCCTGTTTTAAAGTGAGCCAGAGTAAATATGATTAACAATACCATCACACTTCATCAAGCATTAATAATTCACTTTAGTAGTCAAAACTCAATTAAATCCAAAGCAGAAGGATGCGGACTACAGCTAAGGAATAAAGTTAAAAATTCAAATCTGCATAGTTTTCAAGCTATTTCTGTGAAGCTGGATGTTCTTCTGCATGACATTACTAAATAATAATAAAATCCAAAGCTCAATTATAACAAATTGGACTTCACACATCAATTTGCATATTCAAAATATACACGCATTTTTTAATAATACAGACATACAGGGAAGAACTCAGATCCTTAATTAGAACATTACACTGCTAATGTGCAGCGTTCCAGTTTGCAGAAACGTATTTTACACTGAACAAAATGGCACAGCAAAGTCTACTCCTTGCATGTGCGCCGCTCAGATGCTTTAGCTTCTAGCCTCATTTTCCTCTGCTCTATGCAATTTGAATTAAGAAGAAAATCTAAAAACCCAACAACTCCAGAAGCCCTCGCTGCTGAGCGCACAGCGTGCCAAGAGTTACCTCTGACACTCGTGGCTTTGGGAGTTCGGTGCGAGGTCCACAGGGACGCCTCTCCCCAGCCCACCCTGGTGGCAGCGGTGATGCGCACCAGGTAGAGGCTGTCCGGCCGCAGCCCCTCCAGCAGGTGCTCAGCGGCCGTGCCCGGCAGCTCCAGCACCTGCACCTTGCTCTCGGTGCTCAGGCGGAAGGACAGACGGTACAGCACCACCTGGCCCCGCCGGTACTTGGCAGGAATCGGCAGCCACGAGATGAGGATATCTGTAGGGCTCCTGCTCGTCAAACTGATTTCAGGAGCTCTCAAGGGAACTGAAAAGGAAAAGACAAAGCTTTTGAGCTCAGGGAAAAGAGAGAAAATTCTTGTCTGATACCTCAGCCCACAATGAGATGCCAGTAATGTAAGACTAAATAATCCAGAAAGTTCAGTAGATTCTTCTTTAAGGATAATTTGACACTTCTCACACTTCTCACCTGCTGCGTGAAGAACAGCTTAAGCAAACTTTTTTCTGTAAGGCTCTCAACATTTTCTTCTCTTATTGCTGCCAGCAGCAATCAAAGGCAATCAGCACCTGACTGGTCTGACACACTGCCTGCCAAGGCATTAGATGCAGCAGCTCCAACCCAGGGCCCAAACAACCTGCAGTCGAACACTTGGTGCACGTTTTCTTCCACTTACCATGTAATGAGGGTTCTGATAAAGAGACTGGCAGACGACCAGAAATGGCAGTGTTCCATGCTGGCAAAGCTTAACCCTGTCAGAATTTATTAATCAGAGCTAATGATCTACACTAAACAGTGTGTTGTTGCCATGATGTTCAGATTAATTAAATCATTGCACAGAAATAAGTCAGCAGGGTCTTTTACAAAATTCCGATTCTACTAAAAAAGGCACATAGACACAAAAAAACCCAAAACAAAACAACAGGTTATTTTTTTTTTAATCCTAAAAATATTTGATGGTAGCCTAAATCCTATGCTACTGTCAAATTCTCATAATGAAAGGGGTTCTTAAAGATCTAGACACGATTGACATGATTTAATGAAATGTCTTTCAGCATAGAAAGAGACTCTGTAATACCCACTGTTGCTCTGTCAGAATGTTATTTTATTCTCATTCCTTTCATGAGCTGCTGTCTTGCACTGTGGTATCCAGAAGTCTCACTGGTACCAACAGAAATTCAAGACCCTCAGGAACTGCTACCACTGAACTGCACAGTTTGACTCAGTGCAGATAAGAACATTCACCAAAATAACTTCTTACCATCTTCAAGGGTGTGCTGAGTCACATGGTCAGACATCTGACTGGCTCCCAAAGGCATGTAAGCTACAATATAGAAGGTGTAGTTGCTGGCTGGCTCCAAGTCATCAATGATGTAATGGGTTGTATCATTTCCAATCACCACTTGGTACTCTTCATTATTTAAACCTGGAATAAAACAAGGGTTAGACAAACAAAAATTGCTGAAAATCCTCAAACACCACACTATCTTGGCTTTAAGACCTTATTAAGTTAATTTCATGTTCTTCCCCAGACTGCCTCTATTTTTTCAACCCCATTCAGCAAAAGCTCTTTTATGCACAGGAGTAACTGTGTCTTGCTGTAGTATAGGTTGTGGTGTTTCAGGATTTTCCTCAATAAGGGATGCTGAATGCAACTCTAAACCCTATTTAGCATTAGTCACAACAAACTGTGCTCACTGTACAGTAACACAAGGGACAAGCTCTAATAGCCTTATCATTCATACCCAGCTTCTAAATCTATTTGTTTAGAGTCAGGGTTTTTTTTTTCCAAACCTATTTACAGAGCCTTTCTATAGCAGACTGTGAGGAATGTGAGGGCTCCATTCCCTCAAAAACAAAACAAACACCCTCCTGCCCCCCCAAAAGAAACAAACAAAAAGAATTTATTCAGCAAAAGGGTCTCATTTTAGCCCTGAAACTGCTATTACATTTGATTGACACGTTTTTTATTTTAATTTGGAGAAAGGCCAATAAGAACAGACCAGAATAATCTTCAAAAATGTTTGGCTCCTTAGCAAGCTGTTAAAAAAAAAAAAAAAAAGAAAAAAAAGAAAAAAAATTGTCAGCAATTCACACTAAAATATGCATAGTGATGGATGCAGCAGTCCTTGTCTTTGTTGGGCTTTATTCCTATAGAGGAAGGCTATAAAGTGGACCAAGTGTGGTGAAAGCTGCTGAGTTAAGGAACAATTCACACCAAGTGCATGTCAACTTAATCAAAACTCTGTAAGAGCCAGCTCCTCCTCTTCACTACTGAATTTATAAACAAAACGAAAGGCAAATTCCACCATTAAGTTTTCCCACATTTATGAATTAACTTGATAGCATTTTAATTAGACAAGATTACGAGCATCTCACAACAGACTAGTTAATGACTTGTTAATTAGGAATTGCAAGGCACGATTTCTGACCTGCTAAACAAGATCCTTAAGCTCAAATTAAAAGGACTTGTTCTCTCATTGAATGGATTGCTGGGCCTCATGCAGAGGCCCTAATGAAACAGCCATAATAGAGAACAAGGCTTGCCTTCCACCACAATCAGTGTCCCCTTTGTGCCTTTTCTAAATCACTAACAAGGAATTAACACACTCCAACATGCATGCTCATCAGACCCTTATTCTTCTTGCTACTATGACCCCAATTTGAATGTAAAATATTCTGCTAAAAGAAACAAAAAACAAACACACAAAACCCACACCTGTTAGTTTTTTCAACTAGCTTGATGAAAACACTAACTTTTTTTATATAGGGAAGAGAACCCAAACTTGTTTTTACAGTGAAACATCAGAATATGTGAGTTGTGAAATGTAACAATAAGTGATGGCATCTTTTGTATTCAAAGCACCTACCACACCGTGATGTCTATTAAAAAAACTCTTTAAAACTGCATACAATTAATGCACTATCCAGTTTTGCTTTCTGTTTAAAGTTTATGGAATCATAAACATCATTACAACTTAGGAGACTTGGCTAGCACTGCTTTCCTTTGGCAATACTATGTTCTTTCCTCACACTTGCAAAGGAAGTTCCCAACTAAAACAAGAGAGCAATACGTCCATAACTTTTTTGTTTATACATTTATGTTCATAAGAAGCTTCAAGCAAAGATGAAACCTAGTCAGGTCAGATGTACCTGAGAAAAATTTTAACCTTCATTATGGTCAGAAACAGGGTGTGAGGGTGGAATGGGGAAAGGCAAACTGAAAGGAATAATGAAAGCAATACATTAATAGATAATATTTACTTTAATAGATAATTACCTAGAATTCTTAGAGACCAAATAAGATGTTGACAATGTCAACAGTCTGTGTTAGAACCGACCTGGTACGGTGTGAATCTCACTAAAAATATTGTCCTTAATATTTAATTTTCATTTCTTTAAATGTAGTTGTTTCTAAATTTACATTAGAGAGATGGTTGATGTAATAATTTTTCCCAAAGGCATTTTTTAGACTTTGAATAATGCCTCTAATATGAGAGCAAGATCCTCAGAAAGGTTTACAGACTACCACTCTATCACTTAGAAAGTTATTATTTTTACATAAGTGCAGTCCACTAGCCCTTGAAGTTCAACATTTTTCTATAAAATAAAACAAAAGCAATGTTTAACTTCTGATGCAAATTTCTGATACTGTGCAATCATGTTACAAAATTTAAAATGCATGCAGATCACCTACATTTTGAATCCCACCACTCTCGCTCTTTACACAGCCCTCTCCACTCTCCTTGTGTGGACTGTTTCACTATGTGAAAGGATGCACAACAACATTACATTAAATAAAATAAATACCACAAGGCAGTCAGGAAAGATGAAAAAATGGGTATTTGGGAAAGTACGTTCAAATAAATCAGAGGTTTCAGTTTGGCTGCTTGCTTTTTTTTGAAGTTTGTTTTATTTTTTACACCAAGACAAGCTATAGTCTCATTTCACAAAATATAACCTTTGGATAAGACTGCAAATAAAGCAGGGACTGCAAAATTGTTTTGCAGAAAACATATTCCAGAAGACACCTCCTTTCACTACTGTGCAAGATTATTTCCTGCACAAACTTCCCTACGGACAGTTTCCCAGTTTTCTTTGAAGTTATCTGGTCTCTGCTCCCCACAATTACCCAGATAAATTATCCAGTGTGACTTTATTCATATTAGCTCTAAGAAGGGATTGTGAGAACAATACCTCAGTGACTGAAAGAGTAGGGGGTAATTTCCCACACCTCTTGTTCTCATTATCTTTTAAAACTCTTTCCTTCCTTCCTTCCTTCCGACAAAATTCTCCTGTGTCCCGAAATATCCCACTTGCAAAAGCAAATCTGGCTATTCCTGCATCAGCATTAGAGTAATTAAGCTGTCCTTCCTGTCCTCTGCTTAGCAGATGGCAGGCTGGTATTCCACACAGAGCTGAGCATCTGCAGTCCTGTCCTTGAATAAACCACTTACTGAATAGCAATAGAAAGAGAAATCACTCTGAGAAAACAGGGCTGCAATGCTCCTCACTTGAAGCCATGCACCTCACAATTTTTCAAGTCATTAAGCCATCACCTTCTGCTTTTGAAAAACGGCTGTTTTCTACCACCTTAAATTACCTTAATTACATAATACTAAGGAATTTTAAAATGTCTAGTTACTAATTTTTATTCCAACTATCCATTCCATTCTATACAGGAATTTTTATACCATTTTGGAGACTGGGATAAGCCACTCATGGCCATCCAGCCTTTGCATAGACTTTTCTCACTACAGGAGACCAAGGGGTGAGAGAAGAGTAGATTTTACCATTTGGCCAATGTTCCTTTTAAGAGAAGGTAGTGAAGACAGAGTATCAACTATTTCACCCCAAAATATATGAAAGCCAGTAAAGTCACAAGAATTTGGGGATCTAGACAAAAGAGCAGTCCGTGGTGAGAAGTTCAGCTCTGTAAGCCTCCAGGACAATGCTGTATGCTCTGTTCTTCCCTGCCATGCACACACTGAAGAGGAAAGGCAGAAATTCCTGCTGAGGACAGAGGGAAATCCAGAGACCACTATGGAGGCCCCAAGTTCCAAGGTCCTGTCCTTCAGAACCTGCTCACTGGAGCCATCAGACGCAGGTAAATTCCAAAATGAGATTATGTGGGAAAAACATTTCCCCCCCACATTGATTACGGCATGCATTTATATGCTGGAATGCTCTGATGCAGGCCTAAATATGAACCACTCAAATCTGACAGCCTTTGCAAGGACACTCAAGTTCTTGTCACATTGAAATCATTAGATGGCGTTGAAATCAAACTGCTTACCTTCTGCTTTCATGTAATGCACAGAGTACGCAATCACTTTGTCTGAGTTGTACAGCGGCCTCTCCCAGGCCAGCAGGATTGCTGAGCTGGACATGGTTTCAGCGTGGACGTTGCAAGGGGCACTGGGCCTGTCCTCTGACATAACCACAGTCAGCCTGGCCCTGGAGAGAACGGAGCCCTGGCTGTTCTCAGCCATGCACTGGTAAATGGCATCGTCTTCAGGAATGATCTGGTTAATCACCAATTTACTGCATCCAAAAGGAAGAAAAAGGTGGAAAAGAAGCTCACATCTTGGATAAACTTAGCTCCACGTAAGTGAAACAAGTTATGTTTGCCTCTGCTTCCTAAGCTTAAGTATAATTGATTTACATGCCACAAATTTTTCTATTACAAATGGATGTTCGACAGTGAAATTTAGCACCTTGAAGTGTTCTGTAAAACCTGCCATGTTTCTGTTTGTGCCTGCAAAGCCAGGCACAGTAAAAACAAAACATCTATTCCCTCCTGCTAAAGCAGACCCTTAAGCTTGTCACTCTTTAACCTACTCTTTAATATAAACTCAACACTCAACAGAAGTAGTAGCAAGATTCTGCTACTCTGTAAATCTAAAGTAACTCTGTGGTGAAACTCTTCAGTTCAGCCCTGCCCACCCTCCCTGCCAGGTAAGGCACTTACCATAAAAAGCTTTACTGATTTTACCTATTGATTCATGTGCCCCCATCACTACATTTAATGCCCCATTTCAGGTTGACCCGAGTTCTATCTTGACTGTCTATAGCTAGCCACTGTAATGTCATCTTTTGGTAGCACATCACTAGCACAGCTCTCCTACAGTAAGTGCAATCTTACCTGTTGTACATTTTTATTCTACCATTGGAGTGTATTCTCCTTCCATTTTTCAACCATGAAATTTTGGGGGCAGGATTTCCTTCTGCTTGACAAGCAAAACGAGCAGTACCAGCTCTAGGCCTTGTTAAGCTTTCTGGCCATTCCACAAATGAAGGCGGAGCTACAGATGAGTTAAAAAAGGAAAAAATAGTTTAAAAAATCAAGCCTCTATAAATGCAAAGACAGTCATAACAATAATAATAATTAGTTTTCCAAACAAAAACCTCTCTCCTCAAGCCACTCAAACACACATATACACAGCAGAAAGCACATTCCTTGTAAACAAAGCACATTTGTTTAAAGATACCCTATCTGCACAGATAGTATTTTTGTTCATGCATTTATGAATACAAACAAACCAAACTCCAGAATATGACATACTGTTCTCTTATAGATACACGTGATATATTTCTACTCGGTTACAGGGTCCTTTTCTGTGTTGCAAGCCTGTCTTCCCAGAGCAAACATTGCACCTGGGTATCTCCAAGTGCAAGATCACAACTCAAATCTTCAGTATCTGACACTTCTCATCTAAGTCAACAGTCAGAAGAACGCAGCCACAGTTCTGTGATCTGCTCAGTCTCTGCAGTCTCCCTACAGCCCTTGGCACAGGATGTTGGAGATAAAACGTCAGCCCAGCACCCAGCAGAGCTCAGAAGGACAGACACAGGCTGCCCAGGCACTGCAAGGGAAGCAGGCTCACCCAGCACAGTGAGAGTTGCCATGGCCACGGTGAAGTTGCGCGTGCCGGGAATGGTGGCGCGGCAGACGTAGACCCCGGCGTGCTGCACCTTCACGTCAGAGATCATCAGGTTCCCGTTGCCAAGGACCCGCGTGTTGAACACATCAATGGACTTGTGGTCTGTGAGAGAGCAGCAGAGGTGGGTTACAAGGCTCTTCATCTAAATAATTTAACTAAATTGGGTTGTCTGTGCAGTGATGGCTTAGATTAGAGTATAAAAGTCAAAAAATGCAAAGGAAATCACAGCTGAACTTTCAGAGGTTTCCAATTTGCATTTACTTTGCTCTTTACTAGCTACCTGACCATTCACATGGCTGGGCCTCATCACTTCTTAAGTGGTTTAGATCTGGAATTCACCACCCCAGCTGAAGTTAGCCTCCCATCTGTCTAGCACTATGATCCAGTTCATCACTACCAACATCCACATCATCTTTACAAACAGTGATCGACCATCTCCTGAATTACACTGCAGATGAAACTAACACATTTGCTTACCATGCATTTTCTCCTATTTTCACAGCTAATGCTCTATGACTATAATGTGAATGTTTTTCCTACTTGTTTGTCTGTAAGGGCCACTGAATCAACCAGGAAAGATAAATTTATTTCTTACACTTTGAGAAAGAGAAATGGAGGAAAATTTTTCATGGTTTGCTTCCACACGTATACTCCTGACTTCCACATTTAGGTACATGTTGGAATGAAAATAGAAAGTAGCTTTCATGAAAAAAATGGGATGCACTGCTCAATATAATTATTCTTACTGTATTCCCTCTTCTCCCCTTCCAGGCTGACTGTCCTGGGTTTGTCTATTCATAGTCCAAATGGCCCATTAGCACAAGGTGCAAACCACCTTCTCACAGGGCTTCTAAGAAGAGTAAAAGGAACTCTTACAGATCTGTTTCATGGATGCAGCCATCCCAATCTGCCCTCACCACCAGTTCTACTCCAGTCACCACCCTGCCTGTGACTGTGCCCACCCTGTGCCCGGGGCAGTGCAGACTGACAGCAGAAGCAGGGGGTCCAAAGCTTCAGGAAACACCGGTGCTTTTTGACAGCAGTACTGAAGCACGGAACTGAAACTGT
Source organism: Onychostruthus taczanowskii (assembly GCF_017590055.1). Taxonomy (NCBI): domain Eukaryota; kingdom Metazoa; phylum Chordata; class Aves; order Passeriformes; family Passeridae; genus Onychostruthus; species Onychostruthus taczanowskii. The sequence goes on along the minus strand of NW_024503679.1, from coordinate 5,655,526 downwards.
TTCACCCATCCTACCTGAACCTACTAATCGTTACCTACTGCACAAAGCCTCAGAACAGAAACCTAATTGCTCAAATCCTTTCTTTCCAGTTTTACTTCCTCTCCACAGGCTGAAGGTCGCATGCTGTAATTTTAAGACCTACCTAACCGGCTCCATGAGATGATTGGCTTTGGATTCCCTGTGGCTACACACTCCAGTATGACAGTTTGATGAAGAGATGCTGTAATGTTTTGAGGACCAGCTATTATAGATGGCTTGTGAAAAGGCTTCAAGTCTGAGGCTTTGCAGAGATAAAAAAAAATGATAAAAAGTGAGCAGAGTTGAACAAAAACTCAAATAAAACAGATTTTTTTAGGGACATTGAGAGTTACATTTACACCAAAGCTTTATTTCAGTAACTGGGGAAACTTGCATTGAACAATATTTTAGCACAAGATAAAAGCGAGCAAAATTACTTGGACAAGTGGTTCACTTACAGCTTTTCAAGGCTTTTAAGTGTTTTTGCTATACTGTATGAAAAAGAAGATGGTGCCACTGAAAAGAAATCTCACGTGGTAAATACCTGGAATGACACTCAGCACTGCCTCGGTGCTCTTACGTCTGTTGGCTGCAGTTGTGGCAACACATCGGTAATTCCCAGCATCCTTCTGCTCAACACCATAGATCTGAAGCACTCCTGTAGGCAGAGCAGTTATCCTGCCACAGAAACCAAAAATAAGAATTGTAGATAAACATTCAGCCAGTGAACACAGTCATAGAATTAACTCCTTGATTTACAAACAGCCATTGCTACACTGACCCCAAACAGCAGGCTGGAGACTCAAAAACATTCCCAATACATGACTCACCTTCCTGCCTTTCTGAACTACAGGCAAAATTCCCCTCAGCACCACAATGAGAGCAGAGGAATTTACCTTCAACAAGCAGATCTTTCTTACCCTCAGAATCAACCATCCCAGCCTTCTTTAGCCTGCTACTACATTCATACTTTTCAGGTTGGCTGATTTTTTACAGCAGTTTCTGATATATGGGCATAACTGGTGTACAGTTCCCAGAAACCCACCTGGGGTTTCAACTTCTAGTTTCTCTTTTTTTCTTCCTTTGCATGTGGGGTATCTTAGACATTTTCAAATGGAGTTACAGGTCAAAAATCACAGGAGTCGATTCAATGAACACAAACTGGACATGGAAAAGAATCTAGCAGAGAGCAGACTGCATTCTTCAAGTTCATCAGTTCTTGAGAAGACCTCCTTGCATAGAATTTCCCTGGTATCAAGTGTTTTAACTCCATTTTCTGTAGATATAAATCTTTATTGTCCCTCTAAAGAAAAATGAGTTTAGCATCAATTCCTCAATGAAAGCAATCCCGCTAGTTCAAGCCACTCCCAGAGCCAAAGTTCATCCAATACCATTCCCCACTGTAATGCCTGCTCCTGAGGATGACTTGCAAACAAAATTCGTCAATAGGAATTCAAAGATCAGTGATTGCTGTGCAGATAACAGTGGGTGACTCTGGTCTGCACTCATAACACCTATTTAAAATTCATTAGCAACATACCTATGACCAGCTATTCCAATAGTTGACATGGAACCTTTTTATTGTGATGGCATTGGCAAGTATTCAGATTTTCTCCTTGTAGCAGGATCAGAATGATAGCAAAGAATAACATACATTCTAAAATGTGTAACCCTACATACCTGTCCATGACTAAGGGTAAAGTTGTTCTGTTCACTTCCCATGTCACAGTGGCAGGAGGGTTTGCTGTTATTTTACAGGCAAATCGAGCTACTCCACCTTCTTGGACTTCAGTTGAAAGTGGCTGGACTTCAAATGCAGAAATGGCTAAAAACAAGAGAACATCAATTTTAAGGGACTAAAGTGAGAAAAAATTCCTGGTTAAATTAAACTAGTTCATAGATCAACTTGTAGAAATACCCAGAAATACTTCACATTGCCCTTGTTTCTGTATGCAAAGAAAGATGGATCCAACTGCCTTGTCAGCTTAGCTCAATAGCCTGTTTTCACGTTGAAGGTTTGCTTAAAATAACTTTGCTTTAACCTAATTCAGTAAAAAAATGTTTCAATGAAAATAAATATGACACGCTCAAATAGCATGAAGTATACAAATTGACTGGCATGCAGCTGGAAACCATATCAATTATTAGACTAACAAAGTTCAAGTCAATTTAAATAGTTTGGGACAGCCTTAAAAAATTTGACTGCAATAGGAAATTTCCAAAACAACTTTTTGTTCCTGACTCACTTTAATAAAACAAAGCATTTGCAGAGTTGTAAATGTTCATGTGTGGTAAGAAAAAGAAATCAAAAAAAGATCTCAAAATAAGTTTAAGCAGGTGAGAACACTTTTATCCCAGCAGTCTGAGCAGTCACCAAGCTAACATCTGATGCACAGAGCACCAATGTCATTTTGAGCATCTGCAACTTGAGGAGTTCACAATATTGAGCCAACTGAAGTGGCAGATCAATAGACACTCTGCAGCTAATAGCTAAGAAATTGATCAGTTGTTGGATGTCCTTGCTCAAAAACAAGGGAAAGAAATAAAAAACCTGCTAATTAATTGCTTATTTACTGCTACTTATAGAACAAGTAACAGAACAATTCTTCATAAGCAACTCCTTTTGGATAACTCAACACACAATTTCACACGTTTCCATCTCCTGTAACTGCAGAGAGAACAATCTCTGTAAACCTAATGGTACTTTTTTGTTGTTTTTTAAAAAATCAGATTCCAATTAAATTTCTACTCCTGTATAAATGTTACAGAAACATGGTTGCAATAGACAAACCAACAGGAGAAAGGTACACGTCTCTAAATATTCAAGTTTTCTGTTTAAATAATTTCTTTATTTTACTTGTTTATTAATGGAAAAGGTTTTTCATCCTATTGACTTCCAAGACATCCTCAAAAATGCCATGGGGAATACAGACAGCACTGATGCACACCAAGCATTCTACTACCCCCATCATTTTAATGGTACAGCACGGCATTGAGAGAGGAATATTGGGGTGTGAAGGAAACACGAACTCACCTGGTTTCTTCCCCCTCTCCATGCACAAATTAACTCCTAGCACAGGCCTAACCACACAGCTGAAAGATTCCTATTACTCACATGCCTATTTCACTTTCCAGGCGTGAATAAATGCCCTTTTTTTTTTTTGCACTGCATTCCTGTAGCTGCATCAGCACTGCAGGAATGAGTGTTCTAATCACACCAGCAAAGTGCTGCAGCTTCATGAACAGACCTCCCAAAGACTGTGGATAACAAAACCACAGACTCACCTTGTAGAGCAAAACCACCTGAAAGCAGCTGGAGCCACATGCTGCAAACACTGTGGCCACTGTAAGCTAGGTCTGGAATGTGGCTCAGCCCCTGGACACAGGGAGCAGAGATGCCCCTGGCACCCACTGTTTTGCTCTTTCACTTTTTAGCAGTACCAGGTTCAAGAACACATAAAAACCCCCACAACATGCATAAAGGTGTTACAACAGAACTCTCACATTTAAAGCCTGTTGGAGAGACACAAAAGCAGTTCTTAACATGTTTTCTTTTTATTGCAAAGGAATAATCAGAAGTAAAAAAGACTTAGTTTTTTTACTATTTACAAAAGCTCAGTTCACAAAATAGATTCAGTACAAGGCAAATAACCTGCACATAGAGCAGGTTGTTCCCATATCTCTAAACTTTCTGGATTTGCTTTGTGATGGATTTGATGCCATCCAACTCTCCTGTAGTGTTCCACCACAAAGTAGGGAGGTGAGGGAAGTGAAGAAGAAACAGGAATAAAAGGAATCCAAGCTTCACAAGAAGTGTTGCTTCCTTCCCTTCTTCTTCATTCTAATTTCTCCCTACACAAATGTGTGTTCACCTGGACTCAGAATAATATTTCCCTAGTGCCATTCTTAACAGATTTTCTTTCTTAACAAAAAATACAATGCTTTGCATTCTTCATTTATTTACTGAAAGTATGATGCAGCAAATTAGACAAGTCTGCTCACATTTCACAATAGAATCTCTAGGAATGTAATAAAGGCATAAACGATATGAGCAATCCAAACCAATGCAATGTGAGTTTCAGAGCCATTCTGTAGTACAGCTGCACCACAGCCAGTGGCATGAAAGTTACTTAAAGAGACACAGTGAGACAAATTAAACACAATATAGGTTTTCATTTATGTATATAAAAATAATTATTTACTTCCATGCACTCGGTACATTGCAGCTGTAGATTAAAGACAGAAGTGACACTGTCCAGAACTACAAAGCAAACTGAGGGCAATTAATTTCACAGACCACAAAATGCCATCACAAGTACAGGTTCAGCTACACTGTATAGAAAGTCCAGTGTAAGTTGTTAATTGAAGCTGATAGGCAAAGAACATTTTTCCACCTAAGCAGGAATAATGTATTTCCCCTGAAAAGTCATCTTTAAAGACAGCAGAAGTCACAACTATGAAGAACTACACAAAATCTTCAAAATAACTTATTAATGCTACTAAATGGAGTTTTTAGAAACAAAAAAATCCCTGCTTACCTCTTATCTAAGTTCATACATTGTTTATCAGTTTAGCTCAATACTTGCTCTGTCTGTGTCTTTCTTTACGTACACCTCTGGTTTCTTCTTAATTCTGACTTTATTTGTTCCAGTAAAATCTGTTTTTACAAGTCTATTGCTGTCTCATGAAATCTGACCTCTTTGTAACAGGCTTGTTTTCCTGGCAAGCACTGATTCCAACTCAGAACCCCAAGCACAAGTCATTAAAGCAGTGCTGTTAAGAGGCCAGAGCTCTATAAAATGGATAAGAAACAAAGTCTCAAGAGACATACCCTGCTCCCAAAAACAACCCTGCAACGCAATAAATGTAAGTGCCTTTTTATTTGAATTTCCCCCCTCTCTTCTCCAGTCTATTTAATCATTTTTTCCCCAGATTTATAGCCAAAAGAAAATGATTAATGCTACTCTGAGAAGCTGATGCTCTCACCCTTTTTAACTTGCAAAATACCAAGCGCTGCCTACAGAAGCAGAAGACAATAACTAGAAACTGCATTTATTCGTATAAATTCCTGAAATTTATGTGATAGGTACATGTGTTTGTACAGTTACTTCTGAGAATGAAGATCTTTACTGGGCAGAACTGTGTGATTTATGCCACCAATGTTATCTATGCAGAGAGAAATCAGACCTCAGTTCAGGTATGAGTTCCTTCATTTACCATCGAGGCAAATATCCACAGGTTCAAAACCCAAATGATGCTTTCTGTGACACACTAATGAAGTATTAGAGAACTGCTGCTGATGCACATGGATTGAATACTATCCTGCATCATGTAAAAACATTGTGTACCTAAGCAGGTTCACAGGTTTAAACATTAAGGTATGAAGAAGTCAAATTTAAGAAGCTCATGCCTCACACCTTGTTTGTTTGTATGCAGCAGCAGTCCTTCACTGACTTTAATTAAGAAAGAAAAAGACCAATCAAACAAAAAAGAAGCACAACATACACCCACTTCACTCCCTCCTGAAATGAAGTCCTGAAGTTTGCTGCAGCACAAATCCCATGACCTGTTCTCTTACACACTGCACTTTCTGCTTACACACTTCATGCCATTATGAGCTCCTTTTCTGAATGAGCTTTTGAGCTTTCCTAAGAGGCAAAAGAAATTCCAACAACCTACATGTTGATTACTGTTTCATCACAGCTGACTCTAGCCCAAGACTGGACTCCAACTGTGAAATAAAAAACCTGTAAGAATGAAAGATTATAATCTTCAGTTATTCAGAATAATCTTCAGTTATTTCAGAACTGAAACAATAGCACGGTTTTCAGCTAACCAGAATGCACCAAATATTAAGAAACTGCAGCACCTGGTGTTGATGCTTTAGTGTTTCTCAAGAGATAATGGTCACTCAGAGAGATTAATTCCTCAGGTGGAAAGAACAAAAGTGCATAATGCCATTTGTACAAGGCATCTGTTAATGCTATTGAGAATTTCACAACAGCCCTAACTGTTCAAAGGAAGCCAAGAATCTTCCCATTTTTTAAACTCTCTGGTGAAGAGATTTCATTTAAGAAAAATAAACTTGTATGTTAAAGATAAGCTATGGCTTTTTCCAAAGAAATACATTTCAGGGAAGCACATGACACCTGTTGTCTTGATCTAGTTTTTGTGATGCACTCTCTCTGAAATAGGGTTGAAAAATCCAACAAATATACATGTGTATTATATTTTAACACCAAAGCCAATTTGCACATATTTTCTTGGAGTTTTTGCAGTTTCTCTATTCTTGTAGGAATGAGGCTTTAAAGAGATTATGAAAGGCATTCTGCCATGCCTCTTGGCTACATAGACACACATTTCCAATGATTTGCTGCTCAAATGACACACTTTGGTCTGGATCTGGATTTGGAATAAACTTTATATGAGTATATACTGACAGATCCAGACACTTGGCAGGACTGCAGACACACAGCCCTTCTCACTTCTGAACAAGCACGTGGAGTACACAGAGCTGGGGCTGTCATCAAGTGATACAATGGGTGAATCTTCCCTGAGGTTCCCAAGAGATGCTAGTAAAAATTAAGTTTTTTGGAGTCCAAGTTCTGCTTGTTACATACAGTTCAGAGGTGAATGTCACACAAATTCAGCAATATGGGTAAATATTTTCATAACTGTAAGTGAAAAGGGATTACTGTGAAAGGGCATCCTGTATGCTCTACCACAAGCAGAGTGATTTCTTACACTGACCCTTAGAAATTTAATCAAGTGTTGTTTGACCTAGAATTACTATATTTAAAATGTGAGGCATAAAAATAAGAGATTTCAGGAGAAAAATAACCCGACCTATAAGGAAAGTTTAAAAGTGCTGGGTTCTGGTTAGCTCTGGGAAAGGAATCTCAAGAGAGAAGAGATAGTCTTACTGATTAATGAGAGTCATTGCTCCCTGTTTTCCCTAATACTTCTTTATATATTTGTAATTCCAGAAAGAGCAAGAAGAGGTTTTAGCCCAACATGGGAAGTTCAGGTGAGGTTGCTGAATGGAAATGTATTGGCACGGAGCAGGCAAACCAGGGAGGCAACTGCATCTGCAGAGACTTTATCTCAATCATTGTCTGCACATCTCCCTCCTCTAATGGCCATTCTTTAAGGCAAACAACTGAGCTGAGATGGAACTGAGCTCCATCTGTAGGAGGAAGTGATATCATCCAGAACACATTTGGCCCTTTCAGGCACAAAGGAAAAGTGTCAGTTCATTCTGACTGTTACAAAACACTGTAATTCAAACAACATACTGGTAATGGCATTCTTATAAATTATCGGAGATTAACTCTTCTGATAAAATGTGAAGTGTGGCCTTTTCACTAAAGTCAGCTGTTATTTTTCATTTCTGACAGAATGGTTGGAAATAAATTTAACTAAAATACATTTTTTTGATAACCTTCCATTTTAAAGAGATATTCTGAAATTTCATGGTTTTGTGCTACTATTGGCTAAAACTTTGGTTTAATATACTTAGTTTTAATTAATAACCAAACCATGCTGAAAGCCTAATACTTAAACTTAATTGGAAGAAAATTAGTTGCTTTTTTCAAAAAAAAAAAAAAATCAGAGGCAGCAGTAAATAAAAAAATAAAATCATACAAGCTGCTGACATCCCTGTCCACATGTTAAGAACTCAATGAAAATTCTGGAGAATGCTCTATCAGGTGTTTAACTTATTATATGAGAATTTTCAAACTGTATTTTTCTTTCTCTGTATTAATAATCCCTGGCAGCAAATGCTATCACATATTGCTATGTTAATGAGTTGTGCTAGCCTAACAAAAAGCAACTGATAGTAATTAAACAACTAAACAACTGTTCTGTCCTTCTCCCCAAAATCTAAAACCAGGGAGGGGACCATAGGCTCATAGGCCTTTTCTCAGATATAACTTCAGGCTCTCAGGGTGGTTGTTCTTCTCACTTGCACGCTGAGAAACACCTGTAGGAGGGAAGGGGAGGAGAATAATGACCCATCCTGTTCCAACCCTTGTGTAGCTACAGGAGAGGAGAGCAGATTAAGAATGAATCTTATCTAATGCACAGGGAAGTCCTTATCTAAAGCACAGGGAAGTCCTGATTACAGGTGGAATCTCCAACACCAGGACCCAGAGATTCTAATGTCCTTGAAGTAACCCAGGCCCAACCACACCTGCAGTGCCCCTCCAAATCCAACTGCCTTTCTTTACACTTCAAACAAGCTTTTCCAGACAATTTCACTTTCAAAGGTAGCATGCATTTTAAAGGATTAATGAACCAGTTCACCAGTTTTTAAATCCCTATGTGTGTGTGTAGCATAACTGCAATAGTTAGAAAAAACCAGAGTCTTGAAGATATCTCACTTCACCTCATTGATATCTTGGGAAAAGCTTTGCTAGAATGGCACCTTGTACCCTCTAATCCTGAATTAAACTAAATCCTTTTAATGTACAACAAGCAGATTGCTGCTATTAATCCCTGGATTTTAATGAGGTACTAACACTAAACGGTTAGACTTGACTTTAAAATCAGTATGCACTTAAATTGCCTGGAAATGTGGTCATCCTGCTAAAGTGCATTCATTTTACCTCTCTGGTTTGCTTCCCAGCTTCCTAGTTTAGCTTGAGTTCCCACCTTTCCTTTATTCTTTGAAGCTGCTTACTACAAACTCACTCTTAGAAAGGTGGCAGGACAGACAGACCTAAGACAACATGACAGAAACACATTGGTTTGCCATGACTATGACATATAATTTCTCAATATGAAAAAGAAAATAACTTTCCTGGGAAATCTAGAGGTTACACATAAAAAGTGTGGGGGGAAATGACACCCAAATCAGATATTATGCAACAGAAGAGAAATATTTGAAGGGAGAAAGAAAAATAAGAGAGAGACCAAATCAAAAAGCAGCCTTGAATTACTGATATCAAATCTGAGGAAGAAAATCCTTCCCTTTAGTATGAAAACTGTAGCAGCAATTTTAAGGATGATCGTTACGAATTGCATTGAAAAAGGAGTCCAGACTCAAACTATTACCTCACAATTAAATAATAGGGAGGTTAAATGAGACTGAAACTGCCACATCGATTTGACACTATCAATAATTGATATGGGAAACCTAATGATCTCTCTATCCCACAACTGTTTTAACCATTTGCCATTTAGAACCTCCTAGCAGGCATTTTAACATTTTAGAGAAGTTGGATCAGAATTACTGCTTGTACAGAACACAATGATATTCTACAGCAATCATTCTGATGCTTTGGAAAATCCTGCAGAGTGGGAAATTACACAACTTCATTTTTATGAGCTGCTACCTTAGCACTACAACTGGGGTTCCTGAAAACACAAACCTAAACAATAATAATAATAATTTTTTTTTACATTTTTTTAAGGCTCAAATATTGAAAGAAGCTAACAAGACTAGAAACACCATTTCTGCAGCGTGAAAGACACAATCACAGAATATGAGCCGGGTTTGGCCATGAAAACTGACATTCTGAAAATTGACATTCCCTTTAGACAAAACTGATCCTTCACACCATGCACTCCTCACATTTCAGTTCACAGAACAGTACTGCTGTATCTAAGAAGCAAATTTTTCTGAGGCATTAACCTGCAAAACCCTTTCAAAATCACATTCTGAGTTTTGGAGGGACCAGAAAATGCTCTGCACATAGGGGTAATTAAGGAAAGCTTTCACTGATAAATACCAAGAAGATCCCAGACGAGGTGATGAGTGAGGATTTGGGCCATCTGCCCTTTCCACTCATTACTTCTGCTCTGGACAAATCTTCTCCAAAGCCCTGACTGCTCAGCTAAAGGCTGAACTCCTTAGCACAGCTTACAGCAGTTTGCCTCCAACATAGTGCCAGACAATTTGGGAAACAACTCTGCTAAAACTTATGGTCACCTTCTTGCAAAAAAAATTACTTCAAGCCAATCACATACTTACTTCCACACTAAACTGAACAATGACAGAGAAATGCAACAAAGAAAGTAATGGAAAAGGTAAGAAACAAAGGTTTGTTCTCTTTTTTCCATTCCTCCCTCATATTGTTGCCAGCTTGCACAGGTATCTAAGAAGTGCAATGTTTAGAGTCAATGAATTCCAAACTAAGATGCAGATCACCAGAAATTACTCTCCAATCTCTGACAAGGGAGAAAAGAAATCATTAGCCTCATATACAAAACCCATACTTATAAAATACAAAGCATAACTGCTTCTTAGTGCATTAAAGTCTTTGCACAGCCATGTTCACTGTCTCTGCTTAAAAAAGCAAAAATTTTAAAATTGCCTATTCACAAACTACCCACTACTCTTCTGGTACTGAAGAATGCTGTAATCTAAAGGCAATGAAATGGAGAAGCAAAGAGGTCAACAGCCTGAGCACCCTCGAACAAAAGTTCCCTTGGAGATGTCAGCTGCAATCTCATTTGTTTCCTCTAACACTTTCAGGTCCCCCTGCTCCTTTCTTTAAAGCTTCTAATTCAGTGGCTGACAAATGATCATTTTAAAAATCCCTGTACAGGAATAACTAAGTCTGAATTTGTCCACTGAAGATCATTCAGCTCTCCATCATTTGGGCTGGGACTAGATTCTATAAAAGTGCTTATGGCCACACACAGGCAGTTTGCACCACCAGCTTCTCAAAGCTAGGACCAGTCTGAAGTTTCATATATAGTATTTTCTCTTCCTGAAATCCTGGAAGTCAACTGGGCTACTCTGGACCAGGTTTTTAGGGAAATGTACTCATTTATCCTTTCTCTGGTCCACTATATCCTTATTCATTCATTCTTACAGTATCCTCAGAAAGCAGGAAAATATATTGTCTTCTCCACTGTCCCAGTTTCATGATATCCACACTAGAACAGAAGTTTTGTGAGCAAATTTCTGATCAACTCCAGTGCAGAAAGTCAAGAGGTCTCAAGTGGATGCATCTTGAAGACAGTTCACAGGAAAAGAGGAAAACCTTGAAAAGTTAAGAACAAATACCCCAACAGCATCACAATACATCAGCAATCTCTCTGATACTGATCAATTTTTTAAGGATAAAAGCAATAATTTTTTCTCAGGATATATTGTACTTCAAGAAAGATACTCTTTTCTTTTGCTAAGCAGGCAGCACTAAATTTTTCAAAGTATTAACCTTAGCGACAGAAAGAGTTCATAATTAGCATGTCCACTCAGTATGTTATGGAAAAAAAACAATCTCAAAACAGTTGAAGAAAACTGGCTCCTCAGAAGTGGATAATCACACATGAAGAAGATCTGTTCAATGCAGAAACACACATGCAGGAACAGAAAGGCACAATTGGACAAGGTGACTATTAGAAGGTATTGTTCCCTGCTCACTTCTTCAAACCACTGGAACAGCCACAGAGCTTGTTATCCATGCCATATTAACATAATTGTGACAATAAATGGGATCCTGGGCAGCAGCAATGTGCCAGAGAAAATAACAGGAGGCTCCTCACTGACACACTTGTTTTACAGTTTGTTCTCCTGCCCATCAGCTGCTCTTAGAGCCACACTGAGATGAGAATCCAATATTGCAATGCAAGGGCATGCATCAATTCTCAGCCTGTGAGGGAAGAAAGTACAGGGTAATACACCTAGGTCTTGATATTTTACCTTGGTAGAAGCAGCTACCAATACTGCAAAAATGCCACCACTCTTGCAGCTATGTGCAAGTACTCACGTGAGTACACATATTGCCTTACTACACCTGAATCATTTAATAGGAGGCAAAAAATGTACCACTACCACCCCTCCCAACAAAAGCAGACAAACATATCACCTCAGGAGTTATCACTAGCACTGTTTTAAAGGAATTAAAAGCTAGAGGCTTTGAAAAACGTGGCTCTATATATTCAACAGTTTATTGATGGTGTGACTGACATTCCTTACCAAACCATGTAAACAAGCATGAGAGATTTGATCTTTTCACTTCTGAAGGCATCCCAGCTGGGGTTTTCCCTTCTCAGTCTATCTATCATCCAGGCAACAGTGTGTGGCCCCAGAAGGCACAATAAATGCTAATGCACTTATCAAGGAATCCCCTTCTGCTCTTCTGCAGACAAGAAGCATAGGAAATAGGAGAGAAAAGGCACACAGTAAGCCACATTAACCAGCTTCAAAGCTGCTCTACTTGTGTGGCTGCATGCATTCAGGAGAAAGAACACACCACTTTCTCCCTGCAAGGACTGATTTCCTTCAGCAGTTTGCCCAGTGATTGCCTTCTAGTATGTATGCTTAATCCCACAGATGCCTTTCTTTGGAGTTGCTGCCATTCTGTGAAGAATTAGTTCTGCTTAATAGCCCAACTGTTGCACGGGGAACATCCAGCACAGTTTTACTCTTTACAACATGAAGACAAGGATCAGAACACAAGCAGGATTTTGCAACAAAAGACATGTCCCTTCACAACTAACCTAATCTGGCATCCAAAAAGAAAAACCAAAAAAACCCCACAAAACCAAACAAAACCAAAATAAACCCACACAAGTCAAAACAGAACATGAAAGATTTAAAGATTGACTGCTATGATTCTAAAGTATTCTCAAATAACAAGAAAAATTTAACAATCACTCAGTGCAACACACAAAAGACAATTTCAGCAATTTGCAACAAAAATCTGCAGCACTGGAAGCATAAATCTGCCCCATTCGGACCAATGAATTTCACTGCAGATGCCAGCAGAAGGGTAAGACCTCTATTTATTGGTCTTGTATCTCTATAAATAAATTAATGCTATTCCTGGCTAAAATAAAACTAGACCCTAAGCAGAATGCAAAACGCACCCTTCACCTCACCCTGCCTAGCTCATCAATCAGAGGAAGCACCAGAGAGCACATCCCAGGCCAGGAGTGGGGCCCCACACATTCCTGCGCCGCACCACCCACCCTGCGCCTCCGCTCACATCTGGGGGAAGGCAGAGGAAGGGGTTCCATTTCATACAGTGGCAAACTGACACCATCCCCATATGAATGAGTGTAAGTTGATACGGTGGTGCTGTTAAGTCTCCAGACTGTCAGAAATGCTATTCCTGAGAGATAGGAGCACTCTCCATTTTTTGCTTACAGTGTTTCGGAATCAGCATCCCAGGATGAAAGACCATTTCAATGCAAAACGCTGAGCAGGGGTGTTGGGAATTCAAGCGCTTCAGCCCCCTCTCCAAATGTCAACATTTCCTCATTCCCACGGGGAAAGGAAAGAAGAAATGCCTCCACTCTCAAGGGCCAAATGCCTGCAGCTCATTTCCCTGTCACCAAATGCCCCACTACTGCATTACACAGCCCAGAGATCTCACCCAAGAACAGTCTTTCAGCAGAGAGCAGTAACTAACAGTTAAAGTCTGAAGGTTCTAAACTTTGAGAGCAGCAGGGAGAAAATCAGAAACAAATGTCACACAAAAAACCAAAACAAGCAACAAAAGACACTGTCAGTACTACCCATTTATTGAAGCTACTTAAATCTTCAAATTAAATGTTTACCTGAAAAATTCTAGAGGTACAGGAGGGGGAAGTGTTTACAACTCTTGCAATTTTCACATGAATCAAATCAGAAGTGCAGCTTCCAGAAAAAATTATTTTGCCTTCAATGTCTTTAGAGGAAGTCACCTTGCTATGGCTATTGACTGCTTGGGGGGGACACAATTGTTGGACTCTTGGATTGCCAGTTTGCTCATAGCACAACCAAACAGGCATGTTCTGCTAAGTAAGTATTACCTAGTTATTAGATTGCTTATATCTTCCAATCCACAATGACAACCCATTTTTCCTTTCCATGATTTTTAAAAGCTCATTGTTTGTCTCTAACTCAAGGCCATGAATCAAAGCCACCAGGGAAGCACTGAGGGAAGTGTTATCAGGAGCCCAGAGAAGCTGGTATCCCCATCTCAGACATCCTACTCCAGCCTGGCACAATCAGTCCCAAGCAAGGGGACTGCTCCCTGGGAAATGCAGGAGAGGAATACCACTAGGCCTCCATGAAAGGAGGCTGCCTATTCAACAGGTGTTTTACTTATCCCAGATTTCTGACACATATGTAGAGGTGTGTAACAGAGAAGCGTTAGCAAGGTTAGATTATCTCAGACTTCCATCTCCCCTGTGCTCTTAAGGCAGTTAAGCCATTCATTTACCTTGACAAATACAAAATTCTCCCTTCTCCCCCAAAAAAGAGGGAGAGAAAAAGATACAACAGATCAAGCTTCACAGTGTTTTCTTCTAAATTATGCACTTGTTCTTCCCTCAGTAGAAGTAAAGTACCTTGGCCTGGAGCCAATCAGAAATCCCTCATAATACGTTCAATAAGCCAAATCAAAACAATACATAGCTTATGAGAGTGGGGAAAAGAAACTTGAAGGTCGTATTTCATCTGCTGCAGCTCATGGTGTTCATTCAAAGGGAGGCAGAAGGTTAACTGGCAGGATCTGCTCTCTAATGCCTGTTACTTCCAGTGGAAGGAGCCAAGCAAGGACACACTTTGCTCAGTACTTCACCAAGAGGAGCAGCAAGGAAATCCTAATGCTAAGGAAACTCAGCCCAGCTGGAGGGCAAATGGAAAGAGGAGCTGGGAACACACCAAAGCTGAAACACACCTCCCTAGCACAACCCAAGGTTGGTTTTTTGGACACATTAGTTGTAGAACTGAAAACATGATTCAAGTTTCATAATGCACAGAAACACCTTCCTATTTTTACAAAAAAAGGGCATTCTAAAGTAGCAGAAGGAAACAGCTCCCCTGAGCATTCAGAAAATGCTGAGTTTTTAAAACAAACTATTGTTTCAGGTGGAAACAGACAGTAGATAGAAAATACAAGGTTCTACCCTCAGCTTTACCATTGTTTGTGTTGTTCTATAGGAAAGTAATTTATTAGTTTGAGCCTGCTGAATTTATTTTCTTCTCACTTTTCTCTTCATCCAAAACAGAGATAACACACAAATCTTTTACTTACTTGATACTTTCCTGGATTGCTCAAAACCATATATGAGAGGTAGTTGGGAACATTAATACTCACATAACACACACATTAAGAGTGAGATTAACAGTGATTAATATTCTTAACTCTGTCATATCAACCAATCACAAAAATCTATGGATTTTTTTGGGAGAAACAGAGTGGGATGGACAAATCACAGAAACGACGGGGGAAACAAAAATCCAAACAAAACAACCTTATTGCACTGATGGAATTGAAATTATCTGTCCCTCTACATGAGCTCCACACTGCACTGATAAACAAAATCTCTCTTTGATTGAAGGCCGAATTAAAACGGAGCAATGCAGGAACTCTTCTGACCCAAAAGTAATCCACTCAATCATATAATGCATCCCCTTCCTTTAAGTAAAATGAATAGCCCTCCATAGAACCTTTTTCTTCCTTGACAAGTCCTTGACAGAAGAATGTGAATCTGGACAGTTAAATGAATCAATCACCAGCTGCTAGTCTAGGGCCAAGATGGTGAGCCGAGGGGCCTGCCAGAGTTCACTGACCACTGGGCAAAGCAGGACAAAGGCTTTGCCTCTATGAATAGTCTACTCCTGGGATCCAAAGGTCACTTAGCTGCCTTGGAAACGGTCCCCTTTGGTTATTTAAAGTTCTCAGGCTATTCTGCCACAGATATTATTGTTTCAGGTGGTCACCATCTTTCCCCATCACAAGTTTGTGAAAGGCCAGGCAACCATTATTTAGATAAACGGAAGACAATGGTGAACACAGCAGAAACTAAATAGTGAGGAAAGGAACGATTAAAAGAAATAAAAATAATGCTTTAAGCTTCCCCATAACTCCAGCTTCTGAACAGGACTGTGAAAAACATCCTCAGAGAAAGAAGGTCCCAGCACCCAAAGGTACAGATCCCAAAGAGGATCTAGATGTACATGTTACATCAAAGGCAAGAGGTCTTGAATACTCTGCTGCCTTTGAGATTCTTCACATAAATGTATCAGGAAAAGCAACAAAATGAGGAAAAAAAAGAAAGAACAAACAAGTAAGTATTGGAGCTTTTCTCTTGTCATGACTGCAGGGCTGTATTTCCAAAAAACTGCCCTGTGGCTGAACATAAGACCTGTAGCCTAGCAAGCAGGTGGTAGTCTAGGCTATGTGGGGGAGTAAATATTTGAGAGAAGAGCCAGAGCAGATGAAGGAGGAGGTGAAACCCACAGGGGCCAACTCCTCCACAGCACTGGAGCCCTCAGTCCTGCCTGGCACCTCAAAAAAAGCTCTTCTCCTCTGCACCAGCAATACACCTGATTTCCTCTCAGTCAGATGACAGAAAGTAAATTTTGTAGTGACAAACACCAGAGAGTGCATAAATGAGCATACATATGTATATATATATAAATATTAACTGAGGACTAGTATTATGAAGTTAAAGTTATTGCTGAATACATGCTCAGATACCAGCCCATGTTTTGGTTGAATCAGAAAGTTCTGACAAACTTACTTGTTTAGAAAGCTGTCACAAGACACTCTGTTACAAACCTTTTTTCATTGCATCCTGCCCATATAAAGCTCTAGTACTTTCAAGCATATTTGTTTCGTTTTTTAAAATTACATACATCATTAGATAAATGAAGCTAATCCCTAAACTTTCCCACTCACACATTCAATATATCTCTTACATGTGTGTATACACACATGATTAAAATTTCCCAAATGCTCAGAAGTTGGGAAACTGAAGAAAATAATCTGTTTATGTAACTGATTTGCTCTGTTTATATACATGCTTTAGGAAACAATACAAGTGCACAATCACACTTCCCCCACTATTCACAGCACCAAATGAATGGTGCTCACATACTGAGCATCTATTCAATATTTTGTTTTCTCCTCTCTGTTCAGTGTGTGGCCTCATTCCTTGTTTATTACACTGTGTTAACAGAGTTAGCAGCTTCCTTCTGGCCTTCCCTGCAGGGCTCTGCATTACAGTTCTTCACAAATGTTACTGCTCCCACTTTCACAACACCTTGATATTATTATTTCAATTCTACTGTTGGGTATGGACAAACATTTGGATGGGGGACTGAAATATTCACTAAATTTAGACATCCAAGACACCACACTGATCCATCACAGTGCTCCATGTGTTGCAGTCATGGACAGCTCCCCCAGCTTGCTGCAGCTCTAACTGACCAGAGCTCAGAACCTCGTATCAAATATTGAGGCCATAAGAAATATGTAATGAAATATTTCCCAAGAAAAACTGGGACTAGTGGACTTGTGCCACATATTGCAGAAGCTTCTGGCTGGAGCAGAAATGCATTTCTAATACTCTAACGATCCCCAGACTAGTGATGCCTCAGGCATCACTAGGAGATTATTCTTTGTCTTTCTGAAGTTCCCAAGGGAAGTCCAGGCCTCCCGGGTCCTGAGAGATCAGCTGCTCTGATGGGCACACTCTCTTGAGTCTGCCTTTGCCAGATCCCTCTTCCACTCTGAACTTGTACCCATGGCAATCTGCAAACGAGGCGAGCCCAGGTCCCCTCACTCCACAAGATCCTCCTCAGCACTCGCTCTTCCCACCAATCCCCTTCCTGACCTCTAGACACATGAGACCACTCACACCTCCACCTCACCCCCTTCCCCTCCCAAACTTCCTCTCCAGGTAATTAGAGCATTGTTTCCAGCTTTCCATGCCAGCTGGTTTCTCCAGGCAGTGTTAGATCACACTTCAGCTCCTCATTAATGCAGAACAGGAAAAAAAAAGGTCTACATCTGTCCAGCACTGCTTAGAGGGAAAGCCCAGCTCAGTGTTCACAAGCAACAGGCTCAGCACAAACATCACCTCCTGTCTTCAGCTAATCAAGTTGAGTAAAGATGTGTGAACATACACCAAAATAAAAAAAAAAAAAGTTTGAGATTTTTCCTGAGAACTTACAGAAC
This sequence comes from Onychostruthus taczanowskii, assembly GCF_017590055.1. Classification (NCBI taxonomy): domain Eukaryota; kingdom Metazoa; phylum Chordata; class Aves; order Passeriformes; family Passeridae; genus Onychostruthus; species Onychostruthus taczanowskii. The sequence goes on along the minus strand of NW_024503679.1, from coordinate 5,637,596 downwards.
AACCAATTCTAGTCATAACAACAACAAAAAAAACAGTGATGAATATTGACATGACAAATTTCTTTTGAAAAAGTTAACATATCAGAAAATGAACAACTACAGTTCTACAATATAAATATTTGGTAAATTTAAGATCAGAGTGCCAATAGCCCCCTTAGAACAAGATCATTGGTACACACACACACAAGTATCAGTGCTGAAGAAAAGTCTACTATTTTTTTTTCCCCCTCAAGAATCATGATTAAAAGCATCTAAAGATTTCATCTCTACCATGCAAAAATAAAGTCTGGGAAAGAATTCTTTCTTAGGGCAGGCAGTGGGGTGGCTTTTTATGCCTTCTTAGAAAACTATGGGGTATTTTTCCCATTGATAGAACTCCAGGCTGTGCTGGAGTTTCTGTTCCTTCAGAAACATCCTTGCTAAGAGTACCACAGCCAGACTATGCTAACAATTCTAACCTATGTCACCTTACCTGGCACAAATATTTAAATTACTTTACATCAACACCTTGGTGAGGTTACCCTCACACTGCTATTTCTTGAGATGGTCAGAGCTCATCTACCAGTCAGTAGCTGACAAAAAGAGAAGACAAGCTCTTCCCAGACAGACCCAAAGCCCCACCCACTACTCCTGCCTACTCACCTCTAACAAACCAGTGGACTAATTAAACTTAACTTTATGTTTCACTGCAGTTTCTTTTTTTTTAATAACTTCATGTTTACTTCATGAATGGACTTTCATATCTGGTACACACAAAAACCCCCACAGGCTACTTACTACTAATGAAGGCCATTAAAGAAAATATCAACATTCTTCTATATAATCAACATTATAAACATTCATCTAAACACAAAGCACAGATTTTGAACGTGCTTCATTCTCTCAGTAGGATCTACTTCCAGGATCTCCTCTGGTGCACAAAGTACACACAACTCTAAAAGGAAAGAAATACTGTTTCTAAACTATAGCTAATAAAATTCTTCATGAAAAATATTTATTCTGTTCTAAAAAGGGACCATTTTCAATAAAATCTCTGACCATAAAGGAGTGTAATCTACTACCATGCGCTCCATAATGACACCTATTTGCAGATTAGATATGTTGCCTTTCATGTATAGAGTTTCCTGCACCTATTTTATGATAGATAACATAGGGGTTCCTTCAGTATGTACAGGTTTTTTTATTGTTATTGTGTATTTATCTTAAATAAATCCATGCAAAACCAGTAATTATATTGAGGGGGGAGGATAAAGCCTTGTTTAGATTTCAGGGATTCACCATCTGAAAGCTTTTATTCTTCCGCAGTGAAGGAAAGTTATGACCTTTGACATGTGGCCATGGTGCCAAAGAAACTGCTCATAAATGTGTGTCAGTAAAGAAGCAGAAATCAATAAATTCATTTAATCCAGTGAACTATTATGTAGTGAGACACAATATACTTTCAAGAGCCAACTGCTCTACTCTTTCACTCAAAAGACAAAAATTTTACGTAATGGATTTTTTGGATATTCAATTTTTTGATGGTATCTTAGACACTTTAATAAATATTTTGGTCAGTTATGGCACAATTTGAGAGTCCACTCATTTATGTTTGAAAGATCCCTGATACAGCTGGATTCAGGCAGCACAACAGGAACACTAGAAGAAGGGCAGATATCCTATTAACTACCTCTACCACTACCAGAGACAGCTATCCCACAGGAATCACACACTGGCAGGTGCTAAAAGTGTGCAATTTTTCCACATTGGGTGCTCAAGAGCAGGAAAAAAAAAAAAAAAAGAAATATTGTTCATCATTCCAAACAAAGGAATTTCAAAAGACCACATAAAGCAGGATTATAAAGGCTTTCAGCAATGCACTTGCTCACCTACCAAACACTGCTAAGAATCAGCAGTAAAGCAACTCCGGGTAAAGATTATGACCATTAAAAACAAGTACTAACTCCCACGTGCTGGGAATGCCACAAAACTCCCATCAATGCTTCCAAGAATTCCACAGTTAATTTCTTGTACGCCGTGGGATAAAACTGAGCTGCCTTCCTGGCCCAGACTGGCTGAACTAATAAAAGCAGGATCCACTTTCAACCTCTATTGAAGATCAATGATAAATCTGCTTGCAAACTGTGGGCTACAGGGGTGTTTGCATAAATAAGCATTAAAAGCAAGAGGGGAAAAAAGAGCTGGTCATATGCTCACTTAGGCTTTAGGAGAGGAGGTGGGGGAAGGAAGTTTCACCCTTGTAATTTGGGACATGCTAGGTACAAAGTTTCTCCTCAGGCAAAATGACAGAGTCGTGCCAGAACTCCCAGAGAATATTTCCAGTTAACATCAATTTACCGGATGTCACAGACAAGTTTAATGAACAAAATGATAAATGGCTGTCAATGGCTTCATAAAGTCAACGAATTCTCATTACAAAGAACATACATAATGCACAGCTCTGCCTGAGGCACATGGTACAGTTATTAGAGGTTTACTAGAGATCTTGATGTGGACAGTGAAATGGTAATTTAATAATTTACCCTAGTTAATTTGCTGATAAGTCATCTAAGCAATTTATTAATATGTTCAAGATTGTACAAGCAGGAGTAAGCATTTAAAATTCTTCTGCATGTTCAAAGACTTCAATTTTAAAGTTTCTTTGAAAAGATAACGGGTTATTTGAAAACTTCCAGTTGTAACAAGTTGTAAAGCAAAAAGCAATACTGTGTAACACTGACCTGGTTTTATTGTACATTATTTCAAGGGCTATTAAAACAGATTTTTCTTAATCAAAATTATTGTCTGATTTTAAGTGACAGGCAGACCACCTGAGACAAGATAATATACTTCTGTAGAATCATTTTTACCTCATCTAAATTTGGGGTCAAAACTGACCTCAAAGTATCTTATGACACTTCCCTCCTCTGCCACAGCTGTGAAAATAAGCTCCACTGGAAAACAGCACCTCCTTCCAGGCATCAGACAGGAATAAGGAAGGAGGGTCAGCAGAAGCAGTTCTGCAGATCCAAAGCAATGATGTATAAATTGTCATACATGACAATTTATAAGAGAAAAGAAAAAAAAAAAAAAACAAAAACTAACTAAATGCAGAAAAATCAGCCTGCACGTGACAAGAGAAAGAAGAGAGTGGGAACATGGGAGAGAACACAAATGATGAGAAAATTTTCAGTGTTAGAACAGATCAGCAAATCAGTGAAGAGCTTTGCTATTTGATGTTTTCCTCTCCATTTTAAGGTGTACAGAAAGTGTCTTGATACAGCTTAAAAGGCAGATGAACCCACTTTGTACAATATGGTGATAAGGACATGCTGATACATAACTGTTATGATTTTAGAGGGAGAAGACAGCATTGCTACTTCACATGCTGCAAAGATGTAACCTGGTTTTCTAAACTTATTTTAACTTGTTTGGACTTTAATCTGAAATGGCTCAAAGTAGAGCCAAGAAAACCCTAGGAATGATGAAGGTTTTACGCAAGAAATTCTGGTCTACTGGAATGAGAACAAACAATGTAATCAATCAATGTGATAAGGATTATTATCTAAAGACAATAAAAATCAAATCTGAAAATATAAAGATGCTTCTGTTCATGGAATCCTCTCCAGTTTCCACCATTCATTCACCACTATATACAAGATGCACACCACAAGCTGTAAAGACTTATTTTAACTTTCCCCCTAGCTATGTATTAAAAGAACACCTGATAACGTTTAATGCTTGTAATAAAGCTTACCTCTTGTAATAAAGTACCTCTTATGCTGGTCAATCAGTAATTATTTCTTTTTAAACTCTCCCTCATCAGCAAATAATTTCAAAATTAAACTACTGCACCTCAGAGCAAAAGAGCAAACTTCTAACACACTTCTAAGCCAAGCTAAATTATTGCTATTATTAAAATCTAAGTCATAATTTTAGCATGTTTTGAGGCTAGAGGACTAGGACAAGGTAAGTTTTGCTGCTTTGTCATCAATACACCATTCAGAGCAGCTTGCAGCTAAGACAGGCTTTTCTCCTTCCTAAAACACTCTGTTTGCTCCACCTGAAGCTGCAATTCCAGAATTCTCACACATAAGTTTTGTTGCCCATGCCACCATCTACCTAAAACACGTGCTTGGCAAAGATGTTCCACATCAGAATACAGATACAGTGAGTGGCAATGTTTTGAGATAAAACCCATCCAACCACCGGTCCCCCCCATCAGTCAGTACATAGGAAGTTTTCTTCCTAAGATTCTGTAGATAGGGAAATAGATCAAAGACCCTCTCTGCAGCTGGCTTCATGCTTTTCACAACACATTTCTGCCACCATTCTACAACAACAACCATCTTACTCCTCACTGTCCAGAAGAATTGTACAGGACTCTGATGGCAGACACTGCTTCCAAACACAGTTTTTCTCCAAGGCTGGAGGTGTCATTTACTCAGCAGTATTCTACCACTGAAAAAATTGTTAAAATACAAGTCAAAATGTAGCTGTGAGGTCTTGAGAGGAAGAGAGTTGATAATTTTTTGTGTTCCAGGAGTCATTCCTTTCCTCAGAGCTTTGCCCACATGCAGAAACAATGTTATAAAAACAATTAAGAGGAAGTCAGTTAAAACAGGTATAAATGCAAGAATCCTGACTACAGCAGATTAAACAATTCTTTGCTGACTTTCACCCTCCCCAGTAACCCTGACAGAGATGGAGAAGTAGTGTCTTGGTACATTGCAACTTTTGCCCCAAATGATTAAATCCTGATAAAAGCTTTGGATATAAATCTTGTTGTCCTATGTCTTTTATAACAAGTTCATTTTCAATATTTCATTTCTCACATTGCATTCTATTGCTCTGACATCCAGTAAACAAGCAGCTACTTACTGAATACTATTGCTACAATGTTCAGGCTGAACAAACTTGCTCAAGCTCAGCTACTAAATAATTTACAGTTTTCTCATCAGCCAAAGTCAGAAGAGACCCTGACCACATCGGGAGTTTTAAAAGTTGTTTAGTGCAATACTGGCACAGAAAGACTCAGGAACTCTGAAATGTTTACCCCATAAAACACAAAGATTACACATTCTGTCATTGTTGGGTTTTGATAAAAAGAATCTAAGTGAACTTCAGGAGCAGACCTGTCTGCCTCTGGGAAAATGATACCAAGATTCTATTTCCCTATGCTGCAGATGCTCTAATATGTCAGAAACCTTTACCAGAACTACAAGAGATGGGCACTTGAGAAACAAGCACTTTGAACAGGGCCTTGAGATGTTAACTGTATTATCCAGATGCAACTTACTTTATTTTGTCTTTGATGTCTTATGCTGTTAAAAACAAAAAACCAAAAAAAACAAAAAACAAAAACAAAAAAACCCTTCCACTCACCTAAGACCAAATTTGACTTCATTAAAAAAAAAAAAAAAAAAAAAAATAAAAGCAGCAGAAAAAAAATCTGTCTAGTAATGCTTATTTATATTTTCCTCTAATCAATTAGGAAGGCCATCTCCCTCCGAAGTTTTTGCATACAGAAAAAACAGAGGAGGACTTTACAATAATTCCATACACTAAGGCAAAAGCAAACTGTCCATACTCAGGTGGATTAACAGACACCTCTTCCCTAAGTCTGTTGTTTATGTCTTTAAAAAGTAATCATTTAATCCATACAACCAAAAATTGTTTCCACTACAGATGCAGGTTTTGGAAGGCTGCCAGATGGATTTCTAACTCCCAACACAAATGATCTAGAGCGATTTTTTTTCCACCTCTAACTCAATTGCTGAGACAATCAGCTTTAAAATGTGGACACTGCTTAAAATGCTGCTGCTTAAAAGCTACCTAGAGGTTGACCTTAGTAACTAATGTTGACCATACAACCCACACTTACTCAACAAAATGTGGAGTCTTGACATTGTTGATTACTTTTTCACTTAGGTGGTGATTACCAGTTATAAAGACTGGAAGTAATCAATCCCAATTTAACAGCTGGGCCTATTGATGAAACAAAAGCAAAAAAAAAAAAAATGCAAAACTAAATAAAGATTATGCTCACAATTTTGGAGATAAAGTGTGGCAAAAAGTACAAAATGCTGAGGAAAACAAATACTAAGCACAAGTTTGTCCAACAATGAGCATGACCATATTTCTGTAGGAAAACGCTTAGTAACTTTTAAATTCTTCCTCCAAGATTCTCTTTTGTCATTGTCTTAAATTGTTCCGCACACCATCAATAGCCACAGCTGTTAAATTGTGAAGACGTGACAACAAGTCTCTAGGCAAACAACTGCTCCGAGTGAGATCCTTTTCTTTAGGATAATCAGAGCTGGCTGACAAAAGGGGGCCTTACTGAATGCCCTTTCAACAATTTCTACACCAAGAAATGCAGAGAAAAAGGGAGGGGGAAGAAAGGGGGCAGTGGCGGGGGGAGCACCACGCTGCAGGAACAGAACAGCATCTTTTGCTGCCATACATTGCTTTGCAAGTAGGAAAGGAATCTCCACAGGTTTGTGCACACAGCACACACAGAGCTCCCACCAGGTAAGGAGTGAGTGCTTTTGGCCACAGCTCTGAACAGCATCTAGCACAGCACCGTGTTTTCCTTCAGCCTTTCTCACGTAGGTGAAGGTTTTATTAGCTACAGAGTGTACTGCCAAAAAGATTGAGCATTCTTTTAACAAAGAAGCTAGTAAAAACTTTATACATTGTAAAGTTACTCTGATAAAAAACTAGTAAATGAACCCTAACAGCTTTGGTCTGACTAGCTAGGAAGAAAAGCAAGGGCATGGAAGGCCTCAGTCTGGCATTAGGCTTGACACAAATTGGAAACTGAGGTGTTGAGGAAACACATAAAAAGCTCACCTCTCAAGTGACATGTAGTGGAAACAAACACTGTTCATGTGCACTAAGCAAAGTTTTATACAATTTTTTTGTCTTGGTAACAATATAAAAGCCCATTCCTCATTCTGTGGAAGAGCTCTTAAAAGTGCAGCAAATCATTGTTGAAAAAGGAGGAAATGCCCTGGTACCAACAACGAAAAAAAGTAACTAATGGTTATGTCTTAAAAGGATGCTGATAATTGTCTTCTGTCAAGGTGCTGCAGGACTTCAGGTGAAAAGAGGCCTGGGAAGTTGTAGAGGAAAATACTCCAATAAAATGGGTTAACAAGATAGTGCTTCCCAGTTTTCTTATTTCTTCAGGATATCTCAGTTAAAGAACAAAAATCTTACTGTTCTTAATTGTTATCAATTGACATTGCTGACTAAGACATTGGAACCTCATCCTCCTGCCTAAAAACACTGGAATTTAAATGCACTAATAGTCAGCCATGTACACTCTCAGCTTAGAAACAAATTTTCCTCTCAGGATATTCAATCAACTAATCAAAGCAAGAGCAGTAGGGCAGCACTTGTCAAAACCCAGACCACCAGGTTCCTCAAGCTGTCTGTAACCACACCCGTTCTACAGCACTGACTTTGCTCTCTTTACAATATATTGCCTACAGCTGCCATCTGCCATTTCACTTCCACCTCCATCCAAAACCACTTCTGCCCTCTAACACCACCTTTCTTTCTCACAATTTGTACCTCTCTCCACTGCTATTTAAAATAATGAAACATTACTTTGAGTTCTATATGCACTTGGAAGATACCTGAAATGACAGATACCATGGAAAGTGAAAACTATATTGATAGACCACAGCTATTAATTCTGTTATTTGAAGGCAAGATGAAGATTATTTTTTAAAAAATCAGTAGCAGAGGGGCAAAGTTTTGCCTACCGATTTCGCAAAGGCCATAGTTTGGTGAGTGTAAGTTTCATTAACCTTCCCCTGTCCCCACTAACTCTGCCCACCTCCACTTCAGTCCTCTCAGTTACACCAATGCAGTCACTGAGTGGCTCCAAAACAAACCATACCACGGAACTCATCGGGGTTAAACACCATCTTTTGTTTTAATTCTATTATTTTAACCCAGACCAGTTCCCTGTTCAGTTAGCTACACATGCAGCTGTGCCCACACAAGGAACAGCACAATGCCAAAGTGGGAACAAACGGCTGGAACTGCTAAGGAAACATGATTGTCTCAGAGGCTCAGCTGGATGCACCCTTCAGTGCAAATATTTAAAAGCAGAGCAAAAGATGCTATTAGGCTATAAAAACATAAATATGGCCAATTATTGGCAGGACAGCGGGACCTGAAGTCACATCACTGCCTCGGCAGGTAAGCAAAGCTGTGAACTTCCCTCCAAGTACAGCCTGCTCTGTGTAAAGGGCCCAGCACTCCTCAAGCTGCAGGGCAGTGGGCACACACACAGCTTCCCCCAGGAGCATGTTCCCAGAAACCTTCTGCTTGCATCACCTTTCACTCTTGTGAAATGTAGAAACCTGTACAAGAAGAATTAGGTTTACATTTCTTCTAATTCACAAACATTCAAGTCAATTCAACAAGCTACAAGAGAAGAAAGGGTTATCCAGGAGTGCTGTTTATATAGCACCCAACCATCTCAAGACTTCAATTTCCACTTCTTATGAAAAGGACATAAACAATGAGAGACCTAACCAATCACTGCACAATGCCCATGTTACCAGCTTCAGAACATGGTCTACCTTCTCCATTTCTCCTGAATAATATCTTATTGGAAGTCTAGCTCTATTTTTAGACAGAATCTTAGTTAACTGTGGTTGAATAATCAAAATTTTTAAATGCAGGAAAACAATCTCAGCTTGTTTACTTTTGACTGATTCCAAGTTGTAGCAAAAGGACTTTCTCTGAAGTCTACCTTCCCTTTATATTCTGTTTAAAGAGATCTCTCTCAGTAGCAGTGGCAAAAGTCGAATTTTGAGTAAGTCATGCTCTTAAGTAGCACCATTTTCCCCTCACAAAGAAGCAGACAGGACCTCCTCCTCTGCCCCCACATCAATCAGCCAGCTTTGGAAGTAACTACAAGCATGTACTGAAACTAATATTTAGTTTTACCTAAGCACTACCTCAGCACCAGAGTTTCCTTTTAAAAAAGTAGGGGGATCTCACAAAAAAAAAAAAAAAAAGCCTTAAATTAGTCAAATTCTTTTGTGCATGGATGAACAACAGGAAAGCAAAGCCTTGGGGCCTCTGGGGAGGAACCCTGTCCCTGCAGACCTACTCTGATGTGCTGGGAGATAAGGCTCCATAGTGACACTTAAGGAAAGGCCTGCTCACATTTGAATTTCTGCATTCCTCAAGAACAATTCATGGCAATCACTAACTTTGCAGAGGAGCTACATGAAAGCTTTGGCCAATGAATGAGGGTCATCTGCTCTTTATCACAAGGGTAAACCTCATCCTGGCCAGTTTCTAACCTTTTAACCCTGTGAATTCTTAATTTGCACATGAATAATGGAATTCTTGCTAAGAGTGCAACCTTCAGCTTCCAGTTTCTAACTTTAGAAACCAAGACCTGATCTCCTTGTGTGTTCAGATCTTAAACTCTTGGACAGATTAAAGTTTTTGATTTCCAAATGCAACACTAAACATTACAATTCTGAAGCAAAAGATAAGCTTATTGGCAAAACCTCTGACCAGGCAAAGTAAAAGAACATCCTCACACCCTGCTGCTACCAGTAACTGAAGAGAGCATTTGCTTTTTTCCTCCAAAGAAAGAATGCCCATTTAATGCCTATTCTCCACCTGTTTAATATGTATAGTTCCTTCTGTACCCTGACCACAAGGTAATTTGCCTTTGCAGCAACCGACAACTTCTTCTAAAAAGAAAAATTGTAAGGCTACAAAATCCCCCACAAGAATTCCATTTATTTCACTTTAAATGTCTGCAAAGTTCAATCAGTTCATGAGAGCAGGCAGAAACACTGTGAAAATGAGAGAGAAAACTAATTTTGCACGTGTTTTATGGGCTCCAAATTATCACAATACAAATTATTGCCCAATTTCACAGCTTTACAGTAAAGCTGACATTCTGAAACGGGTCAGATTGGTGCATGACTAAAGAGAAGAGACTGCTACATAGGATAACTTCATGTTTGGCCACTAGTTAACCACTTAATCACTAAGTCAACAACGCCTACTGTGATCATTATGGATCCGCTATCTCTTCCAGTTTTCTCCAACAGCCATAGAAAGCCTTTCAAGTATTCAAACAAGAAAAAGAAACCTTTTGTCACAGTCTTACAGAGAAGGGGAGGGAGGAAAAAAAAAAAGGCTGCAAAACCAAGAATCTCACTCCACAGCACGCAATCTATTGGTTCACAAGAACTTCTTGGTGAAAATCAGCATAATTAAACCACCTTTCTGATGAAATAATGTGCATGTGAGAAACAAATATTTACAGAAGTCCAGCATTCTCTGAATAAAATCAAATACTACAATTGCATTACCAAGCTATTCTACTATAGTGCTCAGTACTATTCCAGAAGTTCTCTGGTATAAAGCTTAGAGCTCATTCTGCAATGTCTCTAATTTAAAGTGGCCCTGAATTTGCCATCCTACCTACAGAATCCATCAGCCACTGCTTAGCTTTATGTTGGTTAACAACAATAAAAAAATCCTGATCTCTTTAGGAGGTTTTCTTGTCTAATTTTTTAATCATGCTGACACTCTGAAACTTAGTGAGTTTAAATGTTAAAAATTGTAATACTTCATTTTTCACCATTTTACCAAAAGCACCCACAAATTACTTAGTCTCTCAATCCTGTGCGTGAGCAAGTGAAAAAGTAATACGTAGGCAGGTTTTTGAAATTGAGACTTCAGAGTTTCACATTCTTACAGCATGTGAAAACTCAGCACTCACTTGGAGCCACCTGCTTCCAGGATGGTTTTGAACCACCAGTGCTCTGGCTCACTGAACAAGGCTTTTCACACCTTCCTGGGGGTCTCGTGGACAGAATCGGGTGGTACTTAGAATCACGTCAGTAGCACACAGAAAAAAAACTAACAAATGTTAACATTCACACATTTTCTAATGTAATCAAATATACCAATTTCATCAGTTAGTTTCAGATTGAATTTAGTAAAACTTGCAACTTAGAATTAATGTCAGGTTTTCACTGAGGTACCAGCAGTAGTTTTATTCAACTTGCTACTAAGAACAGGGTCGAAGAGGTCATAGGAAGTCTTTTCCTATTAGATTAAGTTCATCAGTTAAGTCCCATTATAGAGGGAACATGAGAAGACTACATAAACTGTGTACTCTCTGTGTTATACTTTCTTTGAAATGAAAGTTTTCTTTACTTTGCCAAAATTTACTTTTCTTTGAAAAGTGCATTCCCATGTACTTTTGGGAAGCAAAGGGAGATCATGTTGTAGAAGTAGTCTTGTGGCAAAGCTCTGCTCTGCCATGGAAAAAGGCACAGCATTCCATCCCTCACACACATCTCTTGCTCAATGTTTAAAGATGATAGGAAAATGGAGGGCAACAAACACCCGGGGTCAGTCTGTTAAAGCCATAAAGGCACTTAGACACAACTATTTCCTTCACCATTCACCTCCCAGCAGTAGGGAGTCACTCCAGAAACGCAACTCTCCCTTCCCAGTGGAACCACATAACAGGCCCTTATGGGAGGTGCCAGAGGAACCAAAAGGGACAGCACCCACATCTGCCTGGCTGAACACAAGGCAGAAAAGCAAGGCCTTACAGTTGCCCGGAAAACTTTTCCCCTCTTTCCTCTCCCAGAGATAAACATCTACATTAATCATTCCACCCTGCCCCAAGATGGCACAATACAACACACAACGTCAAGCTACTGAACAAGGAATTTCTTTTTTTTTTTTAATCAGATCTGTAGATAACCCTTGTAAGGCTGCTAGAACAGCACTTGGGAAACAGGACCGAGGACTTCTGTAGCCAGCATGACTCTGCAACACAAGCTGCTCCAGAGACTAGTGACACACATAAGGCACCCACACAAGGCACCAGTGCCCAAGAGGTCTCACAGGTGCCCGTGCCACTTCTGCCATACCAGAGACTGCAAAAGGGACCACCACAAGTTTTTTCCATAATCTTTATAGGTTTAAAAAGAAATAAGTGTTCTCTAGAATTACCCTATAATTTCACATTTTAACTTTTCAGGTACACAAAACGATAGGTTGTTGTGTGCTGTTCAGGGAATTGCTGTCACAAACTCAGAAGCATGCTAATAAATAAGAGCTGGGACTTACTTGCTAGTGTGAGGTGACTTTTTTGACTGAGAATGGCCCCATGTTTGTTCAGAGCTAAGCACTGGTAAAATCCTTCATCAGACAGTTCTCCCTTCTTTCCTTCTACCTCACTGATATATAACGAGCCATTGGATAAAGTGTAGATCCGTTCATTTTCAGACACTTTGCCTCCATTTTTCAGCCACGTAATAGTTATAGGAGCTTCACCACGGGCTTGGCAGTCTAAAACCACCGGATCCTTCCTTGACACAGTAACATCCTGAGGCTCTTTCACAAAAAACAGTTCACTAAAGCACCACACTCCTAAGAGAGAAGGGGAAAAAAAAAAAAAAAGGAAAAACAAGTTTTTTTGCCTGTACGGACAGACATATAAGCGGAGACATGCAAGTTACCGAGCGCACTGTGAGCTGCGAGTCATCCCGCGGCACCCGCAGCACGAGGTGAAGCCATCGCTATCGCACACGCTCCGAGCGCTCCCAACTCCGACAACTCTGGGGAAACTTGGTACTGGCTGCACGCGGCGCGAAGCCCCCAGGCTGTAAAAAGCCAAGGAGCAGAGAACCAGCGCCTTCCCCACCGAACCGGGCCCCGGCACGGCACGGGCGGGGGGCGCGGTGACCCCGGGGGCCGCAGGGCGCGGGCAGCGCAGCGCCGGGGCGGCCACACAGGTGCGACCGCTCCGCCCGGCCCGCTCGCTAATTTTACAAGCCTGCCAAAGCAGCCGGAGCGGAGGGCGTCGTAAAAAGGCTGATTTTACAAGGAATCGTTAGCGAAAACCTCTCACCAGAGCGCGGAGGGGCCGCGCACCGCCCGCGCCCCTCACGCCCCCCCGCCCCGTCGCGGCGCGAACAAAGCGCGGAGCCGCCGCCGGCTCCCGCTCCCTCCGCGCCGGTCCCGCCGGTCCCGGATAAATAAAGCCACGTGCGGCGGCCGCAGCGGAGCCGGGGCGCGGGCGGACAATGGGGACCGGGCCGGCCGGACTCACCTGGCAGCGGGAGCAGCAGCAGCAGCGCCCGCAGCAGCGGCCGGCGGCGGAGCGGCGCCATTCAGCGGGACGCGGCTGGCATGCCCCGCCGGCCGCTCCACAGACCGGTCAGCGGGCGAGGGGAGGAGACTGGGGACGGACGGAGCGGCCCCGGCGCGCCCGTCCCGGCCCTACTCTCTGCATCTCGTCTCCATTGGCCTTTGGGGAGAAGAGGGGCGAGGGGCAGGGCCGGCCGGAGGAGGGAGGGAGGGACGCCGCTGGCCGGGGCGGGCCGCAGGGCGGGGGTCGCGGCGGACAATGCGGCGGGGCCGGCCGGCCGCGAGCACGAGGGGCCGCGGCGCCATCTGGGCCGAGCGCGGCCCCTCCCGGGCGGCACCGGGACCCGACGGCAGCTCCGCCGATTCCCGAGCCGGGCAGGCGCTGCCGGCTGTGGTACTTGGCGGGCGGGCTGAGCCTTCCAGCCGCGGCTGGAGCTGCCGGCCATGCCTTCTCCCGGCACGCCGGGCTCCCCCGGAACAGCGCACGGCTCACCGGCGTGGCGAGCATCGGCAACACGTGCGCTGGACCTGGCGCGGCGTTACCCAGGGGCTGTGCCAGAGCTCCCCGCGCAGAGCACCGAAGCAGTGCTGAGCACTGGACCCTGCACTGCCCGGCGCAGGTGCTGAACTGTCCAGGTGTGCCAGAGCATCCTCACGCCCAGATTCAAAACGGCCTTCCCACACGTGACTTGAGGATGGACACTGATCAGAAATAAAAGGCCAATTTTGTTAGTGGTTCTCACTGAGCCCATCCTACAGCACCGATAAAACCACTTCCAGCAGGCCACATGGGACAGCGCTGTGCTGTCGAGGATGAGCTGCTGCCCTTTACTTACATCCTCAGAAAACAGCCTTAAGTTTACATCTGCCTTGAACTAGCTTGCAAAAATGCAACCTAAACAGGACACATGGCTTCAGAATTTATGCTATCAGCACCCTCTGGATAATGTGTATGGGAGATAGCACCAGATGTTGCCACTATCATTTAAGCTTTCAGTTCCACCCCTGATTTTACTCCATGCTTGCAGCCGGCAATTTCTAGTCTCTTTTTTTGTCTGTTCAGATTTCTAGTTTCTAAAGTTACCGTGTAGGAAGGCATCTTCTTACTCAGCAGATTTGCCCTGTGTTTGCATTCATTGTGAGAGGTGCTGACTTCAGTGACAGGCAAGTTTTTACTGCTTTTTGTTCCTGCAAAGCTCACAGAGCTGAGAGCTGGCAGCCAAACCAGTCCCTTCTGCTGCATCATCACCAGGACTGGCTACAGCCTGAATCAGTGACTCCTCTTGAAAGTCTTCAGGAGAAAATCAGAACTACTGAAATGTGATGTAAGCCATAGGTTGATCTACATCACCTTCCTCACTTGTCAAAAATAAATAAGCAGTTTTCAGGGAAGATAATTAGGAAATATTTGCTTTACATCCAAATCACTTACCCAAAAAACATCCAGACAGCTTCACTTTGCAGAGCAGAACTGCACATGCACTGCTTTGGTGTCCAAATAGGAACAAATACAGCAACAGGATCCACTTGACCAAATATTTTTCCTTGGTGTTTTCATTTATCTAATCAGAAAAGTGTGAACTATGAAAAAAAAAATCACAAGCAGTTTTGTTTATATTATTTTTTGGTCATTAAGGACTAAATATTCATTCTTTCTCATGCTAAACACACAACTTTCATCTGCAGCTCATGCTAAACTCTGGTTCATCAGTGTGACCTGCACTTGAGATTTACTAGAGGAGCTCAGCACACCTACAAGAAAAACCCAGTAGAGAATGCAACATCCAGTAACATTTCTATGCCAGATGCCTCAGTCAGTTGGTGGAGTGGCTGGAGCTGTCCCTGGGAGATGTAAGGTCATTTCCCTGCAGACCTTGGCACTGCTTCCTGCAGGCATGAGTACGTGGCTGAGCTGTACTGCCCAGCACTGGACACTATCCCACCTGTCCCAGGGGAACACCTCCTTGCCCAATTCACTAGCCTTTTTTGAAAGAGGAGTTGGTCTGAGCGGAGCAGGGGACAAAAGAAAAGCCAACAGAGAGAGGGCAAGTTGTAGCCCTGTCCTACTTGCGGGCTGGTTTGCCTTATCTGTGTCATCTGTGCTCACAGCTGTGTTCTGCTGTGATGAGGAAAAGTGCTTTACCATCTCCCTGAACTACACTGTGCCAGCAGGAGATTTTGACTCATGAGATCAAATGCAATATTTGTCTTAAATCGCTTAACAAAGCAAGTGCTTCCCTCTGGAATGCTCCTTGTGCCTGTGTCTGGGCAGATACAAACACCAATATTTTCATTTTCACATTTCTGTTTAACAAAATCAGTAATGCAATTCCTACTAGAACTAAGCAGTTCAATAGCTAGATGAGTATAAACTCTCCCTCTTTAATTTGTCAGGATTCATTATTTTAACACATTTCCCAGTAATTAATTGGGTAAGAGATAGCAGAGACTTGTGATAACATATCTAAATTCATACAGAACTGATAAACTCACTGAACCACACTTTAAAGGCACTGCCAGTAGTAACTTTGTCAAATACACTGTATTTGTAAATATGCAGCCAATGAACACAATTATGTACTTGGCCAACCAGAAAGGCAGTCCAGGAGCACAAGATCTTGCAGCCAACATAAACAAAGCCATGCCTACTTTGCTGCACCTCGGCAATTTTTCTTCTGTCACCAACACTGATTTTTTTCTTGACTCAAGCTGCATTTTTAGTTATCCAAACTTCCTCCGTTTTTGAAACTCTTTTTTATGTAAGAACTCTCTTTGAAGTGCTATCAACAGCTGGAACAACAGCATGCTGTTGAGGTTGCTGTCTTAAATGACCTGATTTACTTTATGCTGCATTTCAGCCTCAGCCCTGGCCAGACTGATCTATATGCTTCCTGGAAAGAAAGATTTTAAAAATCAGATTGACTTGAACAGATCTGCCTCAATGTTTTGCTCCTTGGGCAGCTGGCAATACATCTAGGACTGCTAAACTGAGCTAGGACTATAAAATCCAGAATTTCAGTACTATTATGAACCAAAGACCAGGATTCTCCAAACATGAATGAAATCTCATGATTGTGGTGCTTATATGCTTTGTCTAAAGCCAGGAGTCTTCCCTGGGATGGAATGTAGCAGCCTCAGGAAAAGGAAAGAAGCTGGAAATTCACTAACTGGACCTTCCCAATGTGAACTCTGTATTTATGAGATCACTGCAGCCCTAAACCCAGGATAGAGAATGCAGTTCTTTCCACATTAGAATACGATTAGAATACGATTTTTCTGATGTTAGAACATTTACACTTCCTTCAGCTTAAACCAGAAACAGTCCTGTTTAGTCTGTGGTCAGCTTTGCACTGAGCATTTCACCCCTATCTGAGAAAATGAATAGCATCATGCTAGCTCTTTCATCCCTGTGATCTGGAAAAAGCTGTCACAGCAGCATGGATGGAGCTGGGTTCCCACATGCTGCTGCATCCCACCTGATCTAACAAGCTCAGAAATGGGAAAGTGGTTTTTTGAACATGATCTTTCCTCTTGTTTTGGCTTCATATGGCTGTGCTCTAACACCACAATGTCATGGAACAGAAAAGGAGGGGAATGAGCACCTCTGGGTGGGAAACGAGAGGCGGGGAGAGAGTTGTTTACAGCAGTTTAAAGTGTCCTCACTGGAATATGTGCAATCACTATCCTCAATTAGCTGTAGCCCATAACATGTGGGAGTGGGGTCCCAGAGCCCAAATCCATTTTTAAACAGACATATAATCATTACCTGGTCCCCCACAGGCTCAGCCCTTTCCAGCCACCCGTGCCAGGTCCCAGTCCATCCTCCAGCTCTGCTGGTAGGAGCTGCTGGGTGTCATTGCTGGTGTGGAGGAAGCTGGAGCTGCAGTGTGGCTGTAGCAGTGCAGGAGCCCAGCGCAGGCTGAGAGCAGTGGTAATTGCCAGAAACCCATTAATTGCAGGGGAATTACTGCAATTTGCACCAGCCAGCTCTGCCTTCAGACAGAGTCCCCAAAGCCCAGCTAAGGGGCTGCCATGATGCTGCACTCCTGGCAGGGTGTCATTAACTCTTCCTCTCAGGGTAGCCCCTTTTGTCCTTACAGTTCCTGCTCCGAGTGTTTTTGATCTGGTGTCACTGTAAGCATGTTTAGACACTTTCTTTTTTCTCATGCTGAACTCCTGACCCAATTACAACTGTATTCCCAGATTTCAAGTATGTTACACTAATGCTATTAAGACCCACCATAAAAATGTTTACTTTTGGCACATTTGGTCACTTAGTAGATTCCTGTTTCATTCTAAACCTGTGTACAGTTACCATCTCCATTACCTTCTCAGCAGAGATTCACTCCTTCCATGAGCAGATGGGCAAGGACACTTTGGGCTGAGCCCTTGGGATGCTAATGAACTTTCTCTCCAGGCAGCCTTCATGTACAGCAAAAGCACACCTTGACAAAGGGATTTTAACATAATTCTCATCTCATCATAAAACCACTCCAAAGTGAAAGCAATAATTTTATTTACTATATTAGCATTTTTCCCCTTCCAGCAACCTTCCCTGGCCCAAATCATGGTGTACCTTTGCCAGATTGTTTCACAGTGCCCCAGAGGCAGCCTCCAGATGTTTACCCCCAACCCTTGAAGGCTCATCACACCAGAATGAAGAGGAACCCTGCCATGAATTTCAGCAGGAGATGGATGACATGCCATCATCTTCTCCCCTGCTGCCGGAGGTAACCACAGGCAGTTTGGAAGAGCAACCTCACAGGGATCTGGCAAAGTGCATTTCCTTGCTCTCCCATGCCCATTTGCTGCTACTGGAAGGTGTGAAAAATACCTAAATATTTTTGGTCAGTCAGCCAGCTGTTTCTGAGATGCAGGGCACCAGATCTTGTTGGTACTTTTAACAAACTGCAGAGCTACAGAGAAAGCGGCATACCTGATCCTAGATGCAATCTTGCCCTCAAATACAGTGTAAATACTTTATGGTGTAGAGTTAGGATTTATTGCAGCTCCAAGCTCTCTCTTCTGGCCTTCATGCCACAGCTGATGCTCCTGTGCTTCAGTGAATTTCTCTGAAGACATAACCTGCCAGAAAAGACTTTCTGTTTTTCAGTAGAGCTTGTTTTTTCCTGGTTAATCTCCCAAATCTAGCTCTCAGCTGCAGAAACACCGAGGGTTGCAACATGGAGCAGAAGGTATGGCAATGGCATGGGACAGCAGCTCAGATCAACCAAACCACCATGAACATTTCCCAGGCCAGTGAGCCTGCACACTTTTGCCATGCCACCTTGGGTTTCCAAAATGGAGCTAAGCACCATTTACTTCCTCTGAGCTCAGGGGTGCTCAGGACTCCTGTGAGGAAAGTCCTCACCACTTGGCTGGCATAGGACCAAAGTGACAGCAGACTGGCAGCAGCAGCAGCTCGAATTTGCACACTGAAACACACAGAATATTTTCATAAAGGGTTTATGCACACATAGAAATTGTGAAGCACAGGAATAGCCAGCAAGCGGAGACTCCCATTTTATGGGAGCTGTCCCATAAAATGCATTTGCAATGTATATATTTTTTAATTGGCTCACTAGTGTCCCCTCTCTCAACCCTTTCCACAGCATGGAAACAACCAAAATCCTGGAAATGGTGCAGTACTGTATTCTGATGTTGTCTTCCATAAATCAAAGTGTTTAGGCACTGGGTCGATACACTAAGTATCAGACAAAGAATAACTCAACAGAAAGAAAATATCTCCTAGGTCACCCTTTTCTATGTTTCAATCTACAAAGGAATCTCTCAGAGGCAGCTTTTTGTTAGTCTGTCATGCTTATCATGATAACCCACTGTTCTGCAGCTATTTGTTTAGCAACAGGCATGAAATATGGTCTCCTTTCATCCCTATATGTTACCTTCATTCTGCTGTTACAACAGGAAACAGGCAAATAATTTCTTCCTCTTTTCCTCTATATATTTACAACGATAAAACAAATATTAGAAATAAAATAAATGAAAAACAAGGCAAGCCAGAGGCTAGCTAGCACTTGGACATACTGCTGAATATACCATGCTACAGATACCTATTTATTTTTGCTGTGAAAGATTGTCTTTCCTTTGTCTTTGCATTCTCAGCATGTTAACAATGTGGTCTCTCCTCTTATCTACAATTTATCCCAAGGAACTATTAAAAAGAAGGATTGGAGGAGGCTTCCTGCTGCTCTTGGTCCCATTTCATCTCTCAGAGACATAAGGAATTGCTGGTCAGCGAGAGGCCACTTGGCCAAAGCAGGCTGTGCCCCATGGGTTTATCTCCGTGCTGCCAGCGCTGCTCCCTCCAGCGCGCTGCCCTGTCACGGGAGAGCGATCGCCTCTCAGGAGTGTGAAGATAAACAGATTTGAAGCCTTCAAGGCATGTTCCCACCACCTCCTCCCCCTCACATGCACACAGAGGCTCGGCCTGCAAATGCCCCTGCGCACAAGGCGGCTTTGGGGATGCAGACCGAGACGTTTTTGAAGGGCCACACGAAGCTGTGACTTGCACCAAAACGGCTTGGCCAAGAATTCGGGCTGAGCCGCTAAAGGCAACACCCTGGTGCAAGGAGCGAGCTGAGGGGGGTGAACCCAGGGGAGCCAAAAGCTGGGCATTGCAGGGCTGATTTCTTTTGATGCCCAAATTGCTGCCTCCATCAGCTGCAGTTGCTGGGATTTTATCTCAGCTGGGCTGCAGGAGTCACTTGGGGGCCCGTGGGGATCTCCTGTTTAAAGGCTCTGGAAGAACTGTCTGCCCAGTGCTGGACAGGATATGAAGGCAGGAGACACAGCTGGATCACAGTGCCCTGTGTGGCCCAAGGGACTGTGGGGAAACAAAGCAGCACACCCCAATTCCTCCTTCCCCTGCATTGTTACTAACCTGCCTTAGGTCTCCAGCTGGTTTCTGCCCAGCACAGCAGAGCAGGAGGAGATCAGAAGCTCTGCTGGAAGCACATCACCAGATGCCTTCAGTTTAATGCAATTCAGCACTATCCACCCCAGCATAGGCACTGCCAGCTGCAAAGAAGTTGTGTGGCCAAGTGAGGAATCAAGAGAACTAATCCTGATACAAATAACTTGGGGGGCAAATTACAACCTTTTTTTGTTTGTTTGTTTGTTTTGCTGGAATTAATTCCCTGCTTCAATTTAATGTGTGGCATACAAAGGTATGGCTGCATAATGTATCAGGAGAGCAACCAGCAGTTAAAGCTGCTCATAGTATAACTGCTCATAGTGTAACTGTGCTGCTATCCAGCTATCTGTGCTGATAATCATTAGTCCAGGATTATGTTTGCTAAACAACATTTTGCTGTTATTTGTGTTCAGATACCTCTGTATGACCACAGATGCCAGATGCTGGCACATGACAGAACTTGTATTGTTTAAGTAATACACATATGGAATACACACCAAAACGTTCATGCTAAGTAACTTGGGGAAAAAGCATGTGTACCATGTGTACGGGGCATTTATGACAAGTTAGGGAGTTAAATTGGCCTAATGTGCTCACTGAGAACCAGGCCACTCCAAGTCACAAAGTGGCAGTCCCATCTGGCGCAGCTGGGGCCATCCCACCAGCCTCAGCAAGCTGCAGCACCCAAAGCACGATGCCTAACCAGAGCAAAATTTCAACACACAGACAGCAGCCCTACAACTCCTGCTGGATTTTCCAACTGCTGCTGGCTTCAGGAGGAGCCTGCCCCGTTAACACCTCCAGGGCAGGACAGCCCCAGTCACATCCTGGAGCCCACCCCCGCCACGACCCAGCCCCACACCAACTGACTGAGCCATCACATACAGCCTGATCAAGATTAATTTCTTCCTCCAGTTGGAGATCAACTGATCCAGCCTGTTTGCACCTTTAGAGTCAATTAAATAGCTGGACCTTTTCCAGTACAGAAAAGCATTTACGTGACTGAAGTGTTGTTTGTTTTTCAAATTCAGATGTAGGTAAGCATGCAAAATTTCCACTTCACCTCTTATCTTTACAAAATTGTAGACATTTATATAAATGAAAACCTGTTCTTAGAAGGGCTTATAGTCAGACCCCAATTCTCAGTGTGGAGAACAGCAAAATTAATTAATTTGCAAAATAACAATTTTAGCTGCATATTAATAGAGCTCAATTGTATTATATTGGATAAAGCAGCTCCTCACATTTTGATAGCTAACCTTTAATTATACTAAGAAAAGCACTTATAACAATCTGATAAAGCACAAAGAATTACTTTTTACTAACCTGTGAAATAATTATTCTGTGAGTCTTCAGCACAGTATGTCTCTAACTACAGGACTGAGACCCAAAATAGGAATGAACAGCTTCTCAGTCCCCTGGTTTTGGGCCCATTTCTGTAGGTCTACATAGAAAGGGAGGCATTTATTTAAAACTCTGCATTACAGCAAGCAATAGTGCATGAACAACTAATTAAGCATAAATCTATTAAGGATGGACGACTAATTGCTGGGCAGTAATACATAGAATGGAGAGGCTCATAACTCCATCAAACACTTTCTGAAACTGAATTTATCATATAGTTATCACAACTAGAAAATAATGTGGTGTAGCTGTTCATCATAAATAAAATATATTTTCATTAACCACTAGAGAGTAATTTCTAATATCTTCTATAGAGAAATTCCTTTACTTGGGCAAAGGAAAAAATCAGATTTTCCAGATAAAGGGATGGCATGGCATGGCGTGGCCTGGGTAACTTCTGATAAAGTGGCATAGTTTGTCATATCTGACAACCCACTGAAGAAAGTTATCACTAGTTAAGGGCCTGACCCTGCATTCCTTAAGTAGACAAAAATCCCTTTGAAGTCAATGAAGCATCCTGCTCAGATAACTATATCAGGATTTGGCAATTAATGAAAACTTCTAATTTCTTAAGTAGACTATGAAAGGTTTTCCCTGAAAAATAACTATTACATGTTACTCACAGCAACTCCTTCACAGTGCAGGTTTGCTTCCAGCAGTTCTTGCAGCACAGGAACTGTTTTTCACTAACTAGGAATTACCAAAAGTCAAAACCACATTGTTTTCTATTTGCATTGATCTGCCTTAAATGTTCTTCTCTAGCTCATGTCTAGTTGAAGGTTTTGACAGCTTTGCATTCAAAAGGTCAGTAAGCAGTCCTCGGGGCAATTTGATTTAAACCTTCAGCGTTTTGCACACTCCCAAGCAGCAGTGCATAGAAGGAAGTGTATTCACAGCCTCCAAAAGATCATACTTCCCAGCCCTCAAAACAAAAAAAAAAACCCAATCAGAAATATTTCAGCTTGTAGAAAATATCAGAAAAGCCAACAATTATGAAAACATTTGCCATTGAATTAAACTCAAAATGGTTAAGAAAAACAATTTGTAATGTATGTTTTTAGACTTTGGTGTACTTTGATGGGAAGTTTCACATTCTGTCACATTTGGGAAAGCTGCCTTATCTGTCTTTCCTCAAGAGGCAGGCTCACTTACTTAATGTCTGTTTAGGTTTTCCAAGCCACTTGGCCTCCCCCTCCCCAAAATCCCAAGCCTCTCTCTGGGATGAGAACCTGAAACCTACAATGCAAAATTTGTTTGAAGTCTCATTAAGCAAGAAACCTCAAATTAAGGACAGCTCAGCAAAACAAAACATTTTTCTACAGAATCACGTGGACAATAAACCAAGCATTACATGGAAGTTCTCCCTCATTATCCCCTTTGTGAGTTGTTTGTATTCTGATTAGCGTGCTAGTGATATATGTTCCACAGAGAAAAAGCAATTAAGTCTCCACTTCAAAGAAAAATGATTTAGTGTAAGAGCACCAAAGCTTGTGCTTGCATCTCCTCCTGATTATGTGATGCTGCAGAACAAAATGGCAGCTGTTAAATGCTTAATTCCCATTTATAACCATGGAAGATGGTACGTGTGGGCTGTCTTTTAAATGAACAGACATTTCAAAAACGTGCTTCTAGGCCACCAGAGGTATGGCTCCTTGGTGGTGGTCAGACTGCAGATAAATGAACTCCTCTCAGTTCACATCACAAGAACTGCAGAGTGAGTCTTTTAACAGTTCATAAAAAAGGGGAGATATTAAAATAAACAAACTGCCTGATAAAAAGCAGTTTGTTTATTTAGAAAAATATAAGACCCTATGCGAAGAACTCAAGCACCACAAACTAATTAATGAGAAATAGAAAGCACACATGAACAGACAGCATGAAAAATAAGACAGAAGATTCTTGTCTCCTAACAACTGACATTATTTTTGACCCCACAAGAAATTAATAAAATGAAGACAATATTTAAAAGTACACCTATTCAGTTTTAAGTATTTGATATGTTTTAGCATGTCACCATTGCCACAATGCAATTCCCAGCCTAGGGAATTGATGAGTATCATGTATTTGGTAAGCAATGCTGAAATTGCACTGAAAAAAATAGACAAAGGAAAAAAAAAAAAAAAAAAAAGGAAATGTGTGCTGATCCAGGACACGTTCCACACTGACAGTATGCCAGAGGCAGCCATGCATTTCAAGGACACGTGTGCAGATTTTTGTAAAGATGTCATCAATTAGTGAAATAGCACCAAACTGTGCTATGGATCTACAGAACAAATCAAACGTCAGGGCACTACATAGCTTACAAAGTAAGTGTATATATGAAATAGTGAAGTTAGAGAGAGAAACAGGATAAAGAATGAAAATTAGTAGTTTACACCCATGTATTTTGCTCAGTATCTAATGTATTTAGTCCTAGTCTCTAATGTAAAAAAAACAACTTGTTTGATATGCTTCAGATGTGATTTTTTAATAGTAATTAAAAAGAATTTAAGTCATGTGTTCTTCAAACTGCATAAGTGAAGACTCAATGGCACTTTCTATTGAAATTGTTGTTTTTCACTTCCACTTAACCCACAACTCTACCTCATGATGCAGCCAGAATGCTGAAGAATCACCTGCACCACCTCGAGAAGTGAGACTTGTATCAAGTAACACCCAGCCTGTTGAGAGCAATTAATTTTGAAGAGAAAAACCAACAACACCCAGTGCCCCAAACCTCCAAGTGAGTGTTGAATGTGTCTCCTTCATGCCTAAAGTCTCATTTCCCTACCACCAGGCTGCAGAGCAGTTACACAGACATTACCTTCAGAGTAAAGGAGAAATTTTAAAGTTTCCACTACAAGTCTTTGTTGAGGTTAATCTATATACTTACCTTTTTTAGGCCAAATAAATTCCCTTCAAAAGCATCCTAACTATTTATTCAGAAACA
The DNA here is from genome assembly GCF_017590055.1 of Onychostruthus taczanowskii. Lineage (NCBI taxonomy): Eukaryota > Metazoa > Chordata > Aves > Passeriformes > Passeridae > Onychostruthus > Onychostruthus taczanowskii. Next base: position 5,613,180 of record NW_024503679.1, on the reverse strand, counting down.
CTCTTTACTATATAACTGTAATAATTAATACACTAATTAATACACAAATAATACCACCAGCCTTATTAAACATGCAACAGGAATAGTTTAACTTCCTAGGGAAGTTTCCTGAAAAGTTTCCCAGAGGTTTCACACCATCCTAACACCCCTAACCCCTGTTCCAGCAGCTCACATCCCTGCTGTGCCAGCAGCTCACATTCCTGCTGTGCCCCATCACCCACTGACCCCAGGGGCCTGGCCCAGCCATCTCCAGTGCCCAGGGAGGCCCTGGCCACTCCCAGCCCAGCCAAGAGTCCAAATCCCGGGCAGAGCCTCCACTGGAGTCTCCAGGTTCTATACAAGATTCCTGGAATCAGTACTGAGCTGCAGAAACCACAACCAACAGGAGGGAAACATTTTGCTTACAGCTCTCCAGCTTGGAGCAGCCCAGAAAACTGCAATCACAAACTCATCTAAATTTTAAAATGTGGTGTTTTTAAAGCTGAGAAAAGCAAAACTATTCCTGTTGCAGTCATCCTCTGCCTCCTGTTGTGATCCATCCTCTGCCCTAGCACGCACATTTTTCTCAAGATCTCTCAGTTTCTTCATAGATCAATATTTCTTAACCAGATCTGCACAAAGTCAGACCAAACATCAACTCTACAGCTATTTTTTCTCCAGCAGATTTGCTCTTACCTACCTGAGAAACTCTTCCTCCTTACCCCTCACCTGGCACCTCCCCTGAGTGTTAAAAGCCATTAAATCAGTGGGACAGAGCTGGTTGCTTGCTCACAAGGAAGCAGCTGTTAACCTCTCCTCTGCAATGGCACAGTAAGAAATCTGCAGCTGGCATGCAGAACTGTGTTTCTGGTGAAAAAAATGGGTGTTCATAGGAGTGTCTCTGGAGTTTCCCCCTCTCTCTGTGTATATGCTTCAGGAAATAAAGAGGTTGATGTGCAGAAAGTACCAGTGCAAAGGGCTATGCAGCAGATCCCAAAGAGCACCTCCCTGGTTGCACCCTTGTTCAGCTGTCCATGACTCCCTATGGAAGCCCCCCAAGCCTTCCCCTTGCACTGCGCTGCCCACAGATGTGAGGGAATTGTCTCCCCTAAGAGCCAGGGTTTACAATTCCAGAATTTCTTGACAAGCTACAAAACCCACCCTGCTCCCTTCCTCATGACAAACAGCAGCCTAGGGCAAGTCCTGACCAGGATGTTCCCATAAGGGTCTGCACCAGCCTGTTGGCCCTTCTGCAGCCCTCACTCACAAGCCATGTCTTTTACTCCTCCCTGGCTTTTCCCTGGCTGCCTCTGTGTTCAGGCACACAAGGCAGACCCCCTTCAGCCAGTGCCATCCTCCACAAAGGCTGCCTCACCCTCATCACCCTGTCCCATCTGACCAGAGGGTTGGAGCACCTCTCTAAGGAAAGGCTGAGAGAATTTGGATTGTTCTGGAAAAGAGAAGGCTTCAAGGTGACCTTATTGTGGCCTTCCAATACTGAAAGGGAACTTACAGGATAGATGGGACAAGGCATGTAGTGACAGAACAAGAGGGAATGAATTCAAATTGAGAGAGAGTAGGTTTAGATTAGCTGTTAGGAAAAACTTACTGTGAGGATGGTGAGTCGCTGGCACAGGTTGCCCAGAGAAGCTGTAGCTGCCCCATCCCTGGAAGTGTTCAGGGCCAGGCTGGATGGGGCTTTGAGCAGCCTGGTCTGGTGGAAGGTGTCCCTGCCAGTGGCAGGGGGCTGGAATGGGATGATCATCAAGGTCCCCTCCCCAGCTAGGCCATTCCATGATACTCAGCACCACCAAAGCTCTCCTTTACTTAAGCATAAGCTGCTATCACCACTCCCTCACAAACTTAGTTTAAAGCCCACAGAAAGGACCTGCTGCTGGGCAGGGTTTCAGGGCCCCTCTCCCACTCCCCACCCAGCTGTGCTCCTGCCAGGAAGGTTCCCAGAGCAGGGAGGAGCCTGGCCCTGCCTCACCTGCTCAGTGGCCTTGCCGAGGGGCCTCCCCTCAGCATCTCCAGGCTGGCCAGCACTGAAGGCTGACAGTGACCCAGAGCTTCTACAAAAACACAATGTGTGCTTTTCCAAGGCTGCATGTCTCAGCAGCAGAACACCAGGAGACAGCACTGCTGCATCTTCACTGCTCTGCAAAAGCAGCAGCAGCATGTTGTGGTGGAACTACTGCCATGGCCTACCTAGGAGGACAAAGATGACTCAGTTCTTGCTATTTCAAGATTACTGATTTGCATTTCAAAGAACTCAATCACAACTTATTAGAATAAACTTTTATTTACTGCTCTCAGGATCCTTATTTTATACTTTAAAGTATGCAACAAAACCTGCTACATTCAAATCTATACAGATTTACTGATATATCATTCACGTTTTACAAAACTGCATATAGATTTGGGAAATTTATATAAGTTACCTTTATTTACATGTAATACTCTCAGTCCTAATGACCTAGTCAAAGGATAAAACAAAGTGGGATTTTAAATATCCCTTAAGACCCATTAACATTTGTTACATAATTTACATATCTTCAGAGAGATGTGCTACACTTCCTTCTTGCATATTTATAAAGACTGTGACTAAACAAATTTGGTGGCCAAAACTAGGTACTGCCATTTCCTCAGATCATATTGGTAATAAAGTGTTAAAATTTGAGCAAGCCAGGTATACAAACCAAATTTTTTTTCTTTCAGAACCAACTTTGCTAATCATTTTAACCAGCATTTGCTCAAAAAAATGTTAATATTAATACAAAAAAGACCCACATTTACAAAAGAAATCAAACTAATATTTATATATGACAAGTTGATCTACAATAAATTGCACATTGTTGGTTATGACTTTGGTTATACTGTATTAACAAATTTGGTTTCTAGACTAACACTGGAGAAAAAAATATAAAAATGCAGCTGTAGAAACTAGCAACCTGTAAACATATCACAGGACCAAATTCTGCACCTGATCACATGTGCATAACCTCCATACAATTCAGGAGTTTGCACATAACAGACTGCTGAATTTGGCCCAGAAAACCCTGTAAACATGTTCTTTATTGTTATGTAGTGCAATACTGCAAGAATGGATAATAAAGGCCTCTAACTATCAGTAACTAAATACTGAGTGATATCCATACAAATTTCACTTTAAGATTGATTTGTTGCAAAAGGCTGAATTGAAAGTATTATCATTCAACTACAAATTTATCCAAAAAAGTGATGAACACTCAATAAACCAACATCAGTATACAAATTCAAACAAAAAATGGATAAAATTTCTCATTAAAAGTCAGAATTATGCTGCTTATCTGTTTTGTATAAAAATCTTGGGTTTGTTACACTGTTTTAGCAAAAGCAAGTTAGAAACAGAAGTCTAACAACTGTAGCAAGTCAGTGTTCTGCAAACAAATGTTTTCCAATGTTTTATCTAATATGCTGAATTATAAGGTGCTTTGGGCAGATCTGTTGCAAAGAGCCTGAAGCAGCAAAAATTATGATATTGTAATACATGAAGTTTGTTGGGCTTTTTGTTTGGCTGGGTTTTCTTTAAAACAGTTTAGCAATTTCAGTTGCTCCTCTTAAAGCAGCAAATCAAATTTAAATCCTCTGCAAAGATTTCTTCACAGCTTTACTTCAGTAGTTTACTGCAGGACAGTCTCAAATATTGTACAAGAGGCAACTGCTAAAAACATTTTAGTTTTTGACTTACTTGGCACTGGCTGATCCAATGTGTATATTGCATGTATGAGCAAATACACAAAACTATCGAAACGACAAAATCTATTTTCAAAAGTTACTAATTTTTAATACTTAGTTATTTTATACACGGTACTATGAAGGTTCAATAGCCATGTGACTAAATACAATGGTAGTCCCTGGAAAATTCAGATTTGTTTGTAAACCCATAAAATGAAATTGCAGCACTGGACCAACATAATTTATGTCTGTGTCTTAATCAACCCCATCAAAACCCTGAGTGTTTTCAATGGCTAGAAGAAGTTTATCCCATAAATCTTCAAACGAGTCATATGGAGGCAAATCCAAGCGATTAAAGCTGAAAAACAGATGAAAACTCTTAAGTATTTTATCACTTATACTAGAGGTCATAATTTATCTGAATTAAACACTCACCAGGTATGAGCTCTTGGCAGTTTTTCAGGGGTACCCCACTGCTCAACTGTGAACAACTGTGGTCCATTTGAACCTGAAGAAAAGAATACATCAATTTTCACCCTATTATGAAATCCCTTTAGAATCAGACATTCAAATGATGACGTATTTGGGGGTTTTGTAATCCAGGTCTGACATTTGAAGGAGCTATCTATATGAACAAAATACAGACCATAGAAAGTAATAGCCAATAGTCCCAATTCCCTTGTATTTTAGTTATTTCTTGCTATACCTCAGTTTCAGGAGATTTTTACACCTTCAGCTCAGAAGCCTAAGACCTAAATGTACATGCAGAGTAGCTGGCTTGGAAGTTTTCTGGACAAAATAATTTTATAATTTTATAAATTTTACATGTAAAAACGTATACATGTTTACCACCAAGTTTTATAAGCTGGTAGAAAATAGTCAATTGCCCACCCTACCTATGCAGCAACAAAAATAGAGTAACCGAGAACTTCTGGAAACACGGCAATCATATGTGCACTCCCAGGATGTTCTTATGCACCTGAGAGAACATTTTTTGGCTAGCAAAAACAGCCCCAGCTCTCTCTATCCTCCAACAACTGTTTCACAGCATCTCATCTCTAAGTTTCTTGGACTTCTCAATTCTCACCAAGCAGATGCAAGGACTATTTTATAACCATTTCCTTAAGCTGGGAGAAGTTAAAAAAAGAGAAGGACAAAAGCGGCACTATCTCAGAGAATGTCTGTTCAGGGTCCCGGCTGGGTTTGCTCCCGAGCTGGGAGCGCTGGCGTTTGAGAGAAGGAGCGGCCGGCGGTGCCACGAGAGGGAGATCTCCGCCACGGAGCGGCTCCAGCGCTGCGGAGCGGCCGGCCAAGGGAGCTCCGGCAGCAGCAAAGCGCCACGGACCAGCAGAAAACACTGAAAAACCACGTACAGCTCTTTCAACACAAGGCACAGGAAATGTAATTGTTACTGGGGTTTAGGAAGGACGGCATGCTGGCCACAGTAAAGCAGAAATAACTGTAAGAGAAACAAACAAAGCACTGTGCAAGACAGCTGCTAGTTGAATTGTTCATTAACGAGTGAGTGAATACAACTACAGAAAACTGCTCAAGTATATTCTAAGCCCTGGGCAGAAGGAAGCCAACAACTTCAGCAGTTTCTTTCCCAGTATCAATTCCTAGTTCTGTGTCTAGTAGAGTTCTTAGACAAATGAGCAGAGCTCCTGAGGCAGCAGAATTCTGACTGGGTTCCCTGTGATGAGCACGTGCAGTAGCACCAGCAATGCCAAGGCTCAGGTGCAGCAGCACACACATGTGCTGAGCAGCACACTGCTCTTCCCACTGCAACTCACTACTCAGTTACTGATGGAACAGAAAAAAATAAACCAAGTATTTATGATGAAAATGAAGACATGGAGATGGGTGGTTTTGTTCACAATCCTTTTGTTTTATAAACAAATTAATGTCCTGTTTATAAAAAAGGAAATGTTTAATCTAAGAGGCAAGTTAGACTATTCAGTCATTTGCACAGCATCTCAAGCACTTTTATCCCTAATAAAGTAGTCTAGCAGAAAACGTAATAGCTGATGGCAGCTGAGAACAGACCTCCCCTAAGCCAAGCATCCCCACCCTTTGTGGGCTGCTCTATCTGCTTGCCTGAAGTCTGCCCACAGTGGCTTTTCTGGCTTTGCTATTGAAATTTGCTCCCTGCTGTCCTCTGCTTGTCTCAGTCTCAGCTTTGTAGGTTCACTACTTTTCTTCTGACTTTATGTTTAACTCATGACATTTCAGTGGTCCCCTTTGGAGTATATCCTTACAAACAACTGCATCTGCACAAGCATGGCTTGTGAGTAGATAAAAGCAGTTGTGGAACTGAAGTTAACTGCTGATGCCAGCATGTCTTTGTAATCAGATCTTGGATAACTGAGAATTTTCTTCAGGCTCAATCATGTGTTAAACAGGGATTTTTGCAGCTCTTGAGAACTTTAAAAATCCATGTTCATTTGAGAACTCCTATACATTTAAAAACTTCCAAACCCAGAATTAAAACAATATGTTCCCATATAGAATATGGGAAACATGTCATATAAATTACTCTTCTCTAACTTTGTTTCTTATAACTGCCAGTACAAACTAAATTTTAAAACAAAATTTGAAAAAAAATTAGACAATGTCTGAAGTCAAACACCAGGACAATGTTGCCATCGGGTTCTTTGTTACTTAATTGTGAAGATAATCTTAAGTACTCACCATACAGCTCAGCAAACCCATTCATGGGAACACGTGATGTGCCAGTAACAAACTGAAGTAACCTTATTCTCTTTTCAGAGTCCATCATTAAGACTGCCTATGTATGACAATGATTACAAATAAAGATTTTTTTCTTAAAGTTTTAAGCTAATAGACTTATGCAACATAGTATCTACCTCTAAATCATTATCTGTGAAATACATATGCATTTTTTTAGTGACACACACAGTCATTCTCTGCCTATTGCTTAAAGCTATAAAGTCAAAAATTTTTTAATGGCACTGTAACAAGAGTATGGTCACTGGCTTAGCAGGCTGTTAAAATGCTTCCCTTGAAGATTTGGTCCCCTACTTTCTTTGAAGTTTCTTATGTTATGAACTAGAAGCCAAAATCCTGTAATTTATTAAACAGAAGAGTTTAACACCTCTTTAGTGTAACCATGCCAGGAAAACCTACACAAATATTTTTAGCCCCAGTCAGACAGGGATATTTTTGAAAAAGCAATCATCAGTATTGCATTTCCATTCTTAGCATGCATCTCATCTTTAGTTTTCTTACTTTCTCAGGAATTTTAATGGTCAGATAATATTTATCTAACCTTTTAATGAATGAAACTACAAACTAGCAGAGAGGCAGCAGCTTTTGAACACATTTTCAAGAAGAAAATATTAGAACTTCAAAATACCTTCCAGAACCACTGTATTACTTGATGGTTTATGTTGTAGCCATTTTTGTACTTTGTGTGTAGTTTCCAATCAGCCACATCCACATCTCCCAGTCCACACATTAACAACTACAGAGATAAAAAAAAACCAAAACAACACCAAAGTTTAAGTCAGTAAACTAAAGTTTCAAAATAATTTTTTCTCTTTTCCATGATACACCTACCTCTAGCTCATTTTCATCAAAAATTTTAATCAGATCCTGTGGTATCAGTTCAAAAAAGCCCTAAAAAAGATGAGGGAAGTTTGTAAAAATCAAGGCAACATTATTTTAGTTTTTAGTCAAGAAGGATATTGAGAGGCTTTGGTAAACACAGCCAAAGCAATATATCAAAGACAGATGCTTGGACACCAATCCTCATTTTCATTACAGTACCTTTAATTGATTTCTCACATCTTTACTGTGCAACACTGAGTGAGGAGTATGGAAGTCTGAATATCATCTATGTATCAATTGGTACAAAAAAGGGTAAATTGCCTAGTTTAAATCAAACTAATTAATTAAGTTTCATTTCTGCAGAGGTCATTAAATAGTTTGCTCTACAGCTAAAGCTGTCAGTCAGGATTGAGAAATAAGCAAATTTTTCAAGACAAATTAAACACCTCAGTAAAAACATACCAAAATATTTTTAACTCTGAAATCATTCAAAGCTGACACTACAAACAGTATCACTGCCTTTTCTAATACTTTTAACAAAATTATTAGTGAGTCTTCAGGGTGTCCAAAAATATCAGATGCAACAAACTCTTAGAAGAATTTATTTTGTATTTAGAACTGTACCTCTTTAAAGGCTGTCATTTGTTTCTGTACTCGGCTCACAAATCTCCACTGAATTACAAGACTGCAAAAAAATAAAAACCCAAACAAAACCACATTTAAAATAAAAGTGATTTATATACAAAGCAACAACTTCCTTTTGTAAATAAAGCTAACAGAGAGCCCCTGTGCTAGAGGGCAACCCAGGGAGGTACATTGCACACAGCAGCCACTACTCACTGAATGTAGTCTCTCTTGTTCTTGTTGGTGACAACTATTTCTGATCCGCCACTTTTCAGTTCATGTTGATGGGTCTAAATGCAATGCACAGAAGAGGTCTTAAGGTGAATATATAACACAACTCCTATGTTAATATTAGATAATTCATGCAACTCTTGAGGACTGCAGAATTTGAGAACTATGAGAAAACAGATCCAGTCACACAGGTCACCTAATAAATAGAATGTGGTATATATTTTTTAAAAAAAAGATCTATTATTAAGGGATGCAATGGGAAACCTCCATTTTTTCTGACCTGCTACACCACACAGGTTCACAGTAAGGCACACTTCTCCAACTACATATTCCATGACCCAGCCCTCATTCCAAATCTCAAGGAAAAACAATTACAGAAACCACTTCAGCAATCAAGTCAGTAAGTGAATCAATATACATCTCCCTTACCAAGTGACTTATACTACACTAGAACCTCAGAAGACAAATATCTCATTTTCAGTTATCATGGACGTACATTTTCATTGCTTCTTCTCAGGATCACTGCTGTTACACAAGACCATAAATGTTATTACCCTTAGATCTAGCTGGCAACTGCAATTTGGAAGTTTTATTCAAGACCTGTGGTATTTCTACACGACTTATCTTAAAAGAGCTTTGTATGCAATAACCAACTTGTTTATTCTATAGGTTTTTAGTACATCTTAAGAGAAAGGAAACATGTTATCTCCCAGCAATTCCAGCATTTTCCATAGGAACTCATCCTTTCCAGCCAATCACATGAACTCAACCTCTACTCCAGATCAAATAATGGACTATGGATATCTCAGTTTTGGTTACCTTCACAGCAACAGCTACAGCTACATTTCAATGCAAGCAGTATTCAACAAAAAAGCACAAGCAATTTTTAAAGCTCTGCTTATTTCCAAGTCCTTTATCACACCAGGCTAAAATGCACTCACCACATGAGTGGAAAGAGCTGAGTGAGCAAAGGGCTTTACTTGACACCATGCACATAAAATCCCCCAGTTTCACAGGTCAAGTATTTTGTTCCATGTTTTTTCTATTCCACATTACATGAACATACTAACCTGACCAAAAAGTTCTTCATCAACTATGAATCTGAGGTCCAGTTCTGTTGGATCATTTTCAAGAATCCATCTCAGTGAATTGTAATATTCACTATCCTAAGAGAAAATTAGAAAAGAGTAAATGCTAAATAAAGCAGGCACCTTATAAACTGCAAGAGGTACCATGACAGCCCAGTGAACACTTCTGCCTAGGGTAATCCTATACTGGATACAGAGACACTGCAGTTGTACAAAGCTCTGAAGACCTTTAAAACTTGATTGCTCAGCAATCTATGTAAATGTCTCCAATAGCAAAATGGTGGCAAGATGGTATAGCAATATCTGAAGCAATAGATTTTGGACTCTTCTCTTGTCTCTCAAACTCTATCTTCTTTCTCTTGTCAGGCATTACTACAAAGAACCTTAGGAAATGAAAATTAACATAAATTCAACCACATATTGGCTGCACCTAAAGCAGTGTGACCAGAAGGTTGAGGGAGGTGATTCTGTCCTTCTACTCAGCAGTGCCCAGCTCTGGGGCCCCCAGCATAAGGACACGGAGCTGCTGCAGTGAGTCCAGAGGAGGCCACCAAGGTGCTGTGAGGGCTGGAGCACCTCTGCTCTGGTGACAGGCTGGAAGAGCTGGGGGAGCTCAGCCGGGAGAAGAGAAGGCTCCAGCACACCTTACAGCACCTTCCAGCATCAATACAGGAGCTCAGAACAGATGGTGAGAGACCTTCTCTCAGGGAGTGTAATGATAGGAGGAGGAGGGTAGATTTAGCTTGGATATTAAGGAACTCTTCCCTGTGAGTATGGTGAGTCACTGGCACAGGGTACCCAGAGAAGCTGTGGCTGCCCCATCCCTGGGAATGTCCAAGGCCAGGTTGGACAGGCCTTGGTGCCAACACCCTTCTAGTGGAAGGTGTCCCTGCCTTGCAATCCCAATCCAAACCATTCAATCATTCTAGAGTACTGAACAAAAACCAAGCCAAAAAAAAATCAGGACACCTCTATCGATCTATTAGTCAGAAACAGAGAGCAACTACATGCTGTAATCTTAAAGGGCAGCAAAACCACTAACAGATTAAAAAGCTAGAATAAAAAATCACTTTGTCCATGACCATTCTAGATAAGAGTCATTATCAGGGAACCAACCAAACAAGAAAAGTCTAAGGGACACGTTTTTCCCTCTAAAAATGTTACATTGTATCACTCAATTGTCAGTCCTGGAAAATTATTATTTATTTATAAAAATTTATATTTTTAATCAAAGAAAAAAACTAATTTAAAAACCAGGTTAAGATAGGAATCCTGAAAGTATTTATATTCCAACAATCTCAGTGTCTAAACCAGTGTCTAAATAGAAAGTTTAGGTTCCAGTTTCCAATACAGCTTAACTGACTTGAACCAGAGTCTAGGTCTGATTTTCACTGGAAGTTTTAATTCCTATACAACTTACAGACTTATAAAAGATGTAGCCTAAGATCGTTAAATCATGCATTTTCAACCTTCAAAATGTCACTATAGAAAAATATATATATATACACACATACATAAAAATTATAAATTAACATTACATTTGTCAACATGATAAAGCAAATTACATACCACGGACTCCATATCATGTAGTGTTATTGGTTTTTGGAGCATCATCTTGTAAAATGGACGAATAAAAAAGGCTTTGAAGAAGAAGAAATAAATTTAACAGATGTAAGGACTTAGGACTCAAAACATATGCAATATTAATCTGAATATCACATTACATAAGATAAATACTAACCATCCAAAAGTTTGCCATGGTAAACAGCCATTCCAGCCACACGACCTATAAACTTGAAATAAGAGAGATGATCTTCATTGCAAAGTCCAGAGTTCGGATTGATCTGCAGAGTATAGTTATCTCTGAAGAGTTGAAGGAGGGAACAGGGAAGAGAAAGAAAAACAAAAATGTACTATTGGACCAGTCTCACATTTGAAGATCTGAAAGACATCACTTATTAAATCAGCTATTGCTTTTCATTATGATATCTAACATTAAACAATACACAATATAAGGCTATTAGTATATGAGAAACACCAACCACAAACTACCTCAGTTAGAGAAACTACCTCAGTTAGAGATATACCAAAGAGAAGGGATTAACTCCCATTCATTGTAAAGCAGAGTAACATTCTCTGCATTACTGGTTATATACTGCCTCTTCTGTATGCAGGAGATGGTTGCAAGCACGTGCTTGTCCATGCAAAAATGCCATGGCTTACGTTAGACTGTTGTAAAAAACCCCACAATATTGTCTCCACATTACTCTTCTGTCAAACAACTGAGTGCAGATTATTGCAGTTATTATCAACTAAACCCTCTGGTACATTTGCAAGGGCAGCAGGAACCCTTAAACCAGGGAATTTTTTTAAAAGGTACGAGAAATACGATCTCTTTTCCTAAGTTTTCACATCTTCCAGAGCAGTATTACTTACGTAGCTGAATATTCAAACAATCCATAATAAGGATTAAACATTTCTTTAGAGAGAAGGAAGAACCATTCCCTGGCAACTCCTCCATAGTCTAAACCTTTTTCACCATCAAATTCAATCCAAAGTCTTGCTTTAAGGAAATCTGCTCTCTTTACAGCTATGATTCTTCTGTAGGAATCTTCAAGGATTGTTGTGCGATGAATTTTCATTTCAAACCTATTTGGAATATCACTCTAAAAATGAGAACATGAAAACAAAGAACAATAAAACATCTTCCAGCATCTTAAAAGTTTTGCAGAATATGCAAATTCTGAAAATAGACAAAGAGGGCACAGAAACTGTTTCCTTACATAACTTGGAAACATAACACAGTATGATTGAAAAGAGGCTCCATTTACCTACAATTCAACTAGCAAAGAGAATTTCAGACACTAACTTCTATTTCATGCTAAGAAAATACAGTTCAAGTTCTTACTAGTAACAGCATATGGACAGTTGCTCTGCATGCAGCAAGGCATGGAGTCTCTTCTGACATTGAACATTTATCATATTACACACTTGATTAAAAACAGCTCACAGTTGACACATAAAATTATCTGGAACCATTTTTCCTGACTTATTCACCTCTAGTTCAATATTCTATGAGCCTAGGTGTCCCATTCTCTTACTTAAGACAAAATCTACAGTTGTATTTCATTCTTAAACCACCACAATTCTGTTGTGTGGCTGAGCTCTCTATCTCAGATTAAGATACTGACATTTGAAGGAATGTCAATCTTGTTTTACTAGGAACACAAAAAAAGAGGTGCATATATAACTTTGTGCAATTTACACGCAGCTCAAAATGCACAGGAAGACTTGGCAGGTAGAAGGTGAAGCATGGATCTAAACTCAAAGGCTATTATATATGTAAAATATCTCGCAAGGATGTAAAATTTGATTGAGCTTGTGCAGACTCATTGTTACCTGGCTGTCCAGATGCTATTTACAGTCTTTTATGCTACATGTTATAAACATACCTGGCACTGCCACTTCAAACTAGAGTTTGGAAACAACATTCATAGACTTCAGATTTTAAGGCTGTAACAATTTATTGCAGTCATCCAGCCTGATCATGATGACAGCAGAGATTTCTACATAGACAGACCAAAATCCATTCTGAGAACTTTCCATATTCTGACTTTCAAAAACTACTCTATGCTTGATCAGTGATTTCCAAACTTTTCTGTTGCTAGTCTTACTTTCAGGCTCATGACATTTTAACCTTTGAGAATTTCTACTTTTTAAATCAGATTGCTTACATTCTTCATCAGTGTATAAAGTCACAAACCCAGCTGTTAGAGCAAATACTAATTATTATAGTTGGCACTTCACAAATGTATTTGTGATCAGACAGTAAATTTACTTTCGCTGTAAATTTGCTTTCCCTTGTTTAGGGGCCTAAGTTTCATAACCTTCTGCTGGATTCCTACTGATTACTAACCTGTTTCTTCAATTTCTTTCTGAAGAATTCATACTTCCGCTTATAGTCCCTGGAGTAAGGCACAGCCTTTGGGGGGGAAAAAGAAAAAAATTCTTGTGTGTCTTGTGAAACACAGACAACCCATTTAAATTCTGAGATAACAGGAATACACGTTTTACTGAGTGCCAGGGGAAACTTCCAATTTATAAACACCAGGAATGAAAAGCACTTCTCTGTTCAGATCAGATGCACAGAACTCATGCTGTACTTCCCCATTAGCTGATGTAAGTGCCTGAGATCCCTGAGTGGCCCAGATCAAAGTGACCAAAATGCCTTTGGTGACGTCCATTTCCCTGCTGGATCATGAGAGACCTGGCTACAAACACCTCTATTTTCCATGGACAGGGAAGGTTGTTTACATATGCAGGCTATTAATAAACACAGATATCAGCTGAACACTAAAACCCATCTATAATTATAATGCAAACCATCTTTGCAATTAGTTCTGGTAATTTCACACTTCAGATTAAGTATTGAGGCTGGATAATTATTTTCCAGTTGAAAATCAATCTAATTCCTCTTTAAGCCCTTTTTTTTTCTTTTTTTTTTCCTCAAATTTACTTCATGAATTGAGCTAGTGTAGACAAGAAATAAATAAGACTTCCTTACCTACTTCAAAGCCCTCCCCCCAGTCTATAAGGAAACTTTCTTACTACCATGGGAACTTCTTTTTCTTTCTGGCATTTAAAGACCATTTCCCCAAAAAGCTTCCTAAACAGTCTTTAAAAATAAAAATGCTTTGTTCAGACATCCTGAAAGTTTTGCTTTCTAGACTGACTAACTTTTAAATGACAAGAGTTTGTTTGGATTCTATTAACAGTATGAAAAATCTACATTGGGAAAGCTTACTGGTCCAGTTATTGCCACATTCTGCAGTCGAGGATCCTCCCATTGTGTTCTCTTTGTATCTGCAAGAAAATTTTTCATTAGTTTCATTAATTCAAATAATGATCACAAATAAAATGATGAGTAGAGAAGAACACTAAATCGTACATACTGTGGTTTATGAAGAATATTCTTCCATCTGTGTGAGTTCTCTCTTCCCACCCTGGCTGTAAAAAGACAACATTTTTATTACATTTTTTGATTACATTTTTATTATCAATTTCTGATCACATAGCATGCATAGAACTCAACATGATCTACAGTTGTGGGCATTCCTCCCCCATCTACTGTCAGCACTGAAATTCAAACCAGTATTTTTTGTATGAAGAAAGCAGGCTGCATTTTCTCAAGTGCAAATTTCAATAATGCTAACTTAAACAGTTAAATTGTTACATTTTTCATCTGCAAAACAAGTACAAAATGGTTTACTTACTGGTAATGGGCCCAGGTCACCTGGATCTAGGGAAGTCTTTCTCCTTGGATGAGCAGAAATTTTCAGTCTTGGATCTTCCTTTGAAAAGCAAACAAGCAGCATGTTAAAATCCTTTTGCTGCTTTGTTTTGCTTTTAATTTTTTTGTCTTTATTTTGTCAAGAATATGCCTAGTACTTGTTAGGTAATGGTTACATATTCTGCAGCCAGAGGAATCCTTGTGGATTCTCAGTCCTTCAGTAATTTACAGTCATCTTCTAGTAACCTCTCACTTTATTTACATATATATAAATATAAATCCCTCACTCCATTTTTGTGTAATACAGTCAAATTACTCTTTCCACGCCATTTCTGACACACCTTATATTTTTTGGGTTTGGTGGCATTTTTTGTTGTTTGCTTGATAGGTTGGGGTTTTTTGTGGGAACTAAGATGAAGGTGGTTATATCATATGAGTTCTTTTTATCTACCTGGAGAAAAGAATACCCATTTTGAATCAATTTAATGCATTTCTCTTTCCCTTTCACCTGACAGTAACACTGACTTACTCTGGAGATGCTTAATCCCATCTAACAGCACTGCCAAGTGGTGTGCAGTGCCCCTCTGTGGAACTGCAGCTGTACAGCTCCCTCATCCATATGGCACTTGCACCTGGTCTGCTCTTCTAAGCATTCACAGAAATTTGTGTTGTGCCCTGTGATAAATTCAAGGTAATGGATTTCCTGTTGAAGGTATGTTTACAGAACTCATTTCTGTGAACAGCTCCTATAAGCTACCACAGTTCTGCAATGTCATGCAGGAGAGGCTTACATCTGCAAAGCAGATTCCTGTTTTCCTCCTTCCAAGCTAAACTTTCAAGTACCAATATAATTAGTAAAATTTATAATCTTTTACTCATGACAGGTATTATAACTTGGCATTTTTATTACATTCTCACTCAGACTCACACAGAATATTCTGGGTTTGAAGGGACCCACAACGATCATGGAGTCCATCTCCATGGCCTGTACAAGGACTGAATGCCCCAGCTTGGCTTTATTAGCACCATGATCTGACCATGCTCCTGAACAGACAAACACAGCTACCTCGGCACTAAAGAAACATACGGAAGCTTGCTGAAAGCAGAGAAGTTTTGATTCAAGAGGAACTAGAATTTCAGTTCATGAGAACAGTTTTCCATTACCCATGTTGTAGTTTTGGTATTGTGGTCAATAAAGAATGGTCTCCCATTGGGTGCATGTCGGACTTCCCAGCCTTTAGGAAGAAATCCTTGCTCCATTTCAGGCTGCTGCTGAGAAGACTGTTGTGATGAATCACTGGATGCTGCTTGTGGCTGTCTTGCTACAGAAATACTTTGTGCAGCTGACGCCTGACTTGCTTCCGCAGCAATCTATGGTAAATGACCAGAAAACATCCTATCAAATCAAACCCCTGTAAAGCAATATCTTTTTTCTATTAACCTGTATTTTGACTCATGAAAGCAGTTTCATAAAGCAAGTCCCTGACAGATGTCATGATATCAACCACATTGACCAACAATCACAGATTGTGGTGAAGGTTTACAGAAGCTCTCCAGCCTCTCCAGAAGGGAGAGTGACTTGCCATAAACATTGCTGTTGCTAACTCTCCAACTCTCCATGCAGTCTCTCAGGTATTTTATGTGGTACTTTACAGTTAATGCCTTTTGTGTGTTCTATTTCAAAGCCATCTCCACTTCTATTACATGAGATGTTTTAAAGGTTCAGTGAATACAAACATCAGTAAATTGAAGACAGGCAGTACCTGTACAACTGGTTTTATCCAGGTAGTGGTTCTAGAATTGTGATCTATATAATATGATCTTCCTTTTTCATCTTGTCTTTCTTCCCAGCCTGGGGGTAATCCAGATGAAGTAGGCAGTAACTAAATGTTAGTGATAACAGACAAAAAACAGTTAAGGAAACTATGAAACTTACTGTGAAAAGGTTTTCCTCTGTCAATTTAAAACAACAAAACTATATTCCAGAAGGTTCATGACTTTTATGAGCTGAATAAAATAGATAAGAAGTATTTAAGTCCTTTCTGAATAGCACGAAGTAACAGATTTTTATTTGTTTATACAAAACTCAAACTCCTCATGTTAAAGGATTCATTTATATACCTGGTTTAGGCTGATCCAGCCTAGTACTTCTGGCTATGAGATCACAGTTTGCAGTGTCACCATAAAAGCATAATGGAATGTGGGATAGCTTTTAATTAAAAGTAAACAATTATAAGGCAAACCATTTGAAAAATGAAACTCATATCATCAGGGCAAGACTACTTCCTTCTGCAGGCTATGCATCAAGATAATGCTAAACAAAGCTGAAACGTGGAAGCTTTACAGCTGAACTAGACCCATAATTGCCATTTTGTCAGGACAGCTGCTGGGCAAGGAAGGCCAAATCTCATCTGAAATGTCAGCAGCTAACACAGCTAAAAGCCTGTGGTTTTTGAAAAATGACTTACCACTGGATGTGCAGGCTGCTCTTCAAGTCTGTATGTCTGCAGACTACCTCTTCTGCTGGAATGGTTCTTGAAGGAGTGGAGAGGAATGACACATTAGTTGTTTCTGCAGCTTTAAGGATGGCAGCAAACAGCCAACAATGGCTATTACACTTCAAGCTATTACAGTTTCCATCCTGAGCAAAGTGTTGTATTTGTTTTGAAACATGATTTAATATGGTATTTTTCAAACTCTTGTTTTAACAGCTAGAAACATCAAGTTCACAGAGTCTATTATAACCTTAGAATGACAGAGGCTTGTGAAAGTTCAGAATACTCCAGCAAGAGATGTCTTGGCAGGTAAAACATTATTTACAAATAGTTACAGTACAATTGAGTTTACAGAGAGTTATAGAACTTTTTGTGTTGTCAGTAAAGTCTGTGATAAAGCAGAGCTAACACAACTTTCCAGAGAGTAAACTAGGTCAATATTGAAAAGGCATGAGTGTCTGAGATAATAATTTTGAGAAGAGCAATTAAATCCCTGGACTTTGCCTAAGTGTCCACCTTCCTACCTACAGTCACATTTCGGTCTCACTTGCTACTTAATTAGGCACATGTATTTCATTTTGCTCCAGAGTTTCTACAACTACTTGAAGGATTTTTCCCTATACACACACTACTGAAGTACTTAAAAGAAAAAACATTATTAACTTCTAAAGTTTTTTTTTTGTGGGGGGGTGGGGTGTAATGCAGGTGAAAAAATGCAACACTGCCATTCTAGCTGACTCTTGCAAATAATTTGAACATCTGCTTCTTTCTTTGCCCAGGCCACCCAAGCAAGCTGAAATAACAGTTTCTTTGCTATCCATTGAATACTGAACAGCAGAGATCAAGTAAAGTCCTGTTACTCTCACTTGACTGTTTCCAGCAACACTAGTGATACATTTGTACAAACTAAGATAAACATTGTCAATTCCAAATTTACATTTGGAAGGGTATTCTTAACATCACACAAACTAATGATTATTTCAATACCAAAATCTAACAGACTAGATGGCCTGGGTCACCTCTAAAGGCTTTCCTCAATGGACAGTGGATTTCTCACGTCACATATCAGGTTACAAGGCTGTTTGTGGAGCTCGGGTTTCACAGGACAGCTGAGCTTATTTAATTGCTTGTTACCACACCACCAAAAAGTCGAGTTTCACCCTGGCTACATGCTCCTGCTGTTTTCCCTCTGCTACTGTAGCATTTGTCAGACGACCTAGCATGCTGTTTCAGTTGCTCAAACTGCAAAAAAGCAGAGTTGGGGAAAAGAGCATAGTTTACTGCTGGGTTGCTGAACAGCTTCATGCAGAGGTCTGGCAAGTTCCACAGCTGGCACAAGGGCTGTGGAACTGTATGAGCAAGCTCCCTATTTTGCTGCTAAGGAAGCAGCAGGTTTACACAACCCAATCATAAAACCTTATCCCAATATTCAGAACGAGAAATGGTCAATCTTAGAACTTCTTCTAATTGGAAAAGTAACTCACATAGCACAACTCCCTTAGAAATAAGCTTCCAAGATACAGATAAGATTTTTTCATTCGTAGTTTTCAGCACTCTATGACATCAGACTAAGAGGTAGATTTACAGACTGAAAAATAGTTCACATAAATCTGTTTTAACCTCAGGCAGAAATCCATATAAGCAAAGCACAGAGAAAGAAAATGCTTGCTTAAATGGGATTCTACAGCAAAAAACTATTCTTAAAGTCTGTGCACTTGATATGAAATTAAAAATAAAATTCCTAAATAAAGTATTTATGGATTTAATTCTATCAGAACAATGAGAAAAATAATTTACAGTGTGGGCTGTTGACTGGCCAGTAGCTGGACTTCCAGAGGTAGTAAGTCTGTTACTCAGTTCTTCTGCAAGATGACTCTGTATATCACAGCTACTCTGCGAGAGAGGTATTTGAACATTCTGACTGCTGTACATCGTTGCCTCATCTTCAGTTATAATTTCCCAGCTCTTTAAAAGGAAAGCAAAGGGAAAACATTTTTAAAAAGTAGTTCCAAGTTACAATTAATTAAGACAAGCTTTTTGAGTAGGCTAGATTAAAAACACCCCTTGCATTTCAGAAACACGTGGAGATGGATTGTTTTACCTCAGGGGAATCTCTGTTGTCGGTGCTCTCCGTATCCTCTGAGATCTGTCGCCGGTGAGTGAACACGTGCTGGGCCTCCAGCTGCACACTGCCAAGATCTGCAACAGCCACACTGTCCCTGGTGGGGCAGGGGGGGAGAAGTCAGCTAACGGCAGCCAGAGTTTATCTTTCAACAGTAAGCCAGGCTAACAGCAAAAACATACATCAGAGTCATTTTGGCAGAAGAAAAAGAAACTGTCTGGACTACATAAATTAATGTAAACTGTTTAAGATGAATAAGCA
Source organism: Onychostruthus taczanowskii (assembly GCF_017590055.1). Taxonomy (NCBI): domain Eukaryota; kingdom Metazoa; phylum Chordata; class Aves; order Passeriformes; family Passeridae; genus Onychostruthus; species Onychostruthus taczanowskii. Next base: position 5,593,803 of record NW_024503679.1, on the reverse strand, counting down.
TTTATGTCAATGTGAAGTGTAAGCTGAAGAACCAGGTAGCATTCCGGGGTGGGGTAACAAAAAAAAAAAAAAAAAAAACAACCAAGGCAAACAATTCAACAAAGTCCCTGTGGGATGAAAAAACCAGGCTGAAAACTGAAAAATTATTTATCTTCCATTGCTATAGTTGTTATCTCTCCAACTGCAACCAGTTTCTATTTGAACACAAACTTCCAGAGCACACTACAGTCAAAATGATCACTAGTCAGTGATCACTGCATGAGGGCTTCCAAATGAAGTGAGGGAAAGCTCTCTAATAATTTTGAAGCTGTTCACTTTTTATTTCTCCTTGCTTTCAATGTAACTAGGGTGAATTACACTAGCTAATATAAGACTTGAATTTGCAGGCTAAAAGACTTACTGTGCAGTTGGTCTTTTCCACTGTGTTCTTCTGAACTCATGATTGACGTAGTAGGTCCTGCCGAGGATGTCTTGTCTTTCTTCCCAGCCTGAAGGCAGTGGAGGAGATTCCTGCTGCTGCTGTTGTGGCTGGCTAGCAGCCTCTGGTTGGTCCAATATAATCCACCCAGGCTGAAAGACATAATACAGCTACGTTTAATACTACAGAAGCTGAAAAACATATCTCAATTTTTTAAGCCATTCCCCCTTTTAAGGTGTAGTTCATCTCAAGCCACTAAATTTTACTCTGTTTTAGTGTGTTTATTTCTAAAAAATGACAGGACATATTATGCATGCAGAAATCTTATTTTTAACTCAAGATCCTTAAATATATTAATACCAGAAGTTCTTAATTCCAGCAAAATAAACAGCATTCACAGAATACATTAAAAGCTTAAATATTTTCATTTCATACACATGCTGTGAATGTATGAGGCAGGTGAACACACCCTTCTGTAACAAAGTTTAATTACAGCAAAGCTGGTAATGCTGAATAGAGCTAAGTCTGGAAAATAAATCCATTAATCTACATTGGATGTGCTTTAAACAATCATATATACATGGTAGGTAAGATCAAAATGTCCCTATGGATTGGAGAGAATTGAAACTCTAAAACCAGAGAGATGTTAGTGTGTCTCTAGGGTCAAAAAACATTAAACAGTACATACAGCAGAAACTTCAACACTTTAAATTGTATGCACAATACAAGCAAACACTTTTAACTGGTTTGTTTCTAAAATATTATTTATAGCTTAGTGATTCCTCACATTTATGTTTTAGCAATAAACACATTTTTTCCTACCTCTAATTCTTCAGCCTGTTCTGTGGTTTCTTCTTCAGACCCATTGTTTTTAGGTAAGTAAGTCATTTTTAATCTAAGGTGGCCTTTAACTCTTGATTTATGGCTGCAGAAGAGAAAATAACATCTTATTGTGCACTTCTAAAACAAAACAGCTGAAAAAGCACAGCTAGAAGATTATTCTTAAGTGTTCCAACACAAACGTGACTTTCTATAATTTACATTAATGAAGTTCTATAATAGCATTGAGGCTTCAGACTTCTGAATACAGTAAGTATTTAAAATGCTGACTTTTTAGTAGAATATCAGTATCTTAGAAATGGCTACTCAAATTTCTTGGATGGAAACAGAAAAACTTAGAAAATGCTTATGTAGTTACAAGTAATTACGTAAGAACATGGTTTAGATATAAAAATTAGAATTTCCATGTGGTATTTACCAACCTTCTTGGATGAAGAACAAAATCCTTAAATGTATATGGTCTCTCCATACTTGGATTTTCTGTCTGGAATAAGAATTTTTTTCAAGAAAAATCTTTATCAAGCACTTGAAATCAAAGAAAATTATCAGAAATTTCCAGTTGATTTCTCTGAAGGCCTTGTAACATTTTAAAACTTAAATTACAGGTTCAGGTACACTAACAGCAATACCAGCTTTAATCTTAGCAGTAAGACCAATATTCTGGTTCAAGAAAACAACAACTACCTTTCAGTGTCTATGCACATTACAGAATGAAACACCTGCTCTTGGAAAAGGTTTGCCATGGTTGTTACCCTGTTTTTAAGACAGTTTATGACAAATCTGTTAGTATCTGCTAATATTTTGAGAGTTCAGAGGAAAATGAAAAAGCTTATTTATTTCAATGTTCTTAGTGATATTTCTTAAAAACTGATTATCTGCCTTGCAAAAGGATTACAAGAAACAGAAAAAAAATGACCAAAGCAACAGTAGCTCTATTTCCCACTTACCCTGTTTTTTGAATCTGTTTATGTGAATAAGGAACAGTAAAAATAAATTTACAGGCTTTAAAGAAATATTTTAAGACATGACAATAATTACAATCTCTTCGTATCTTTAAGACTGTAAAACTATGGAAAAGGTAAAGCACTCCAGTACTGGAAAACAAGGTAACCTACACTATTTTATAAATATCAGCACTGAAAAACCCCAAAAAGATCTACAAAATAAAACAAAGAACCCACAGAGCAGGAGAATTTAATCACTTTATTACCAGTATTGTTAACTTCCTTAGATGACTAACAGAGTGCGTATAGAAATATTATTTCCCTTTTGTAGTCTTAAAAACAAACAAAAGATACAAACCGGTAACTGATAAAGAGGAATATCCACTTGTCCAAGAAAATCATCTCGAGTCTACAGAAAACAAAAACAAACACCACTGAAAGTTGAAAGCTGCAAAGTGTTTTAAAAAGCTGCAAAGTGTTTGTCCCCCACACCCTGGTAACATACCAATGCCTTCTTAGAACCTGAAGGCACTTTTGAATTCTAGGCAGTAACTTGTTCTGCACAGAGCAAGTTCTGATTGACCCAACACCCCAAACCTTGGACAGTTCTGCCTTCCTCAAAAAATTTGTGGGAGGTGGAGATTTAGACTGTTTATTAAATTATACAGACTAATGTTAACGGAACAGGAGAGTTGCTCAGCATCAGGACTGAGACTGTCAGTATCTCCAGTAGAAACATTGTCCTAAAGGACCCACCTCCTAGGAGGCCCCAGCAATTTCCATAAACCTAGGCAGCTGTTTCAAACAGGCATGTATAAACACTTTTTTATTTTTTACAGCAAATCTTACAGCTACTGTCAAAGCTAACAAGAAGCAAAAGTAAGTGAAATCTGTGGTAAGTGCTTTGGAAGTTCCAGCAATTCCAGTGGTCCCAAGCTTGGCATGAAAATCTGTTAGAACTATGAAAAAATGCCTTCTGTCTACACACACTGCAGAGTTTAATTTCAACAATGACCATCCAGAAGATTTTACCTGACCTGGACATCTGGACTGTCCAGCTGGGACCAGACTATGAAGGCAGCAGCTGTCAGACCAGGGCAGGACTGACAACACACGGTATTGCTGCACGCTTGACTTTTCCTAATGGATTTCTGCTTGTCAAATAAATTACAATTTCAGTAATCTACATAGGTAATTTCAGTATTCACCAATAATCATCACCAGCAGTACTCGACTTCTTGCTGGATTTGGTGCCTATTCTTTCCTAAATCTGTTGTTGCATTTATTCAAACTAATCACCCCAGATTTTTAATGTCTGTCCATAAAACTTTTCACCACAAGGCTCTGCAGCTTGCTGACATCTATTTCCTTCACCTCAGGGCAAAACCAAGTGTTTCAATTTTCTTCTGGAAAACTTACCTTGATTTTCAACTCAAATGCTTTACAGCCTTAAAACTCCCATCCAATCCTACCCATTTTTTGGTCCCTCTGACATTAAAGTGCAGGTATAGCTTGAAGCAGTTCTTTTTGCCTTAGTAATTCTGGTATCTTTTTTCCTTAGCTCTGTTCTCCTAAGTTCATCCATTTAACCTTTAAGTCATACATTTATTTGAAGAATCAGTGTCTCATGTGGGCCTCAAATTTTTACACCTGAAAAAAGTGCAACTATGTTGTTATAGGTGATAAAATATAGAAATTTGGAGATATATCACTTCAAATTCAGTTTGCAGTGTGATTGCCATGTTCAGAACTGAAGGGGACAAAAATTAAAATATACAAAAAACATCCACTGTTTTAGTCCACAAACTCATTTGAGCTAGAAAGCTACAACAGGTTTCATACCTGTGCAGGCTTCCCTCAACTACTGAAGGAACACTTTCTGTGCTATTATAGACCACAGGACTCTGGAAAAAAATAGTTATCATTTTTGCCTATGAGGTTCTTTTTTAAATGGCACAGCACATACCTTAGACATGCTAAAAGGCTTAGTATTTGTAAAGTTCTTGGCAAGCCTCAAGTGGAACATGCCTTCCAAATAAATTATTGGAATGTGGGACAAAAGTTTTCTCTATTTTAGAAACCCTCAGAACATTGTGTTTGTTACCAGCATAATTTGAGTATGGGCTCCTGTTATTCACTTTATTATTCTGCTGCCTCTCCTCCTATTTTTAGCAGAGTTAGCCTCGATAACCAACTCTTTAACAGTACTTTCTCCTCCAGCCAGAAAGCAAAACCCTGAGTGGAGATTTTTGTTGACCTCCAAACAACTAACACATAAATCAGATAGCAGGAATGATCTCCAGCAATGTGTGCCCCCATGACAAGCTGACTAACTGCCTGCCAAGAGGTGCCAAAGCAGCTTCGCAACAGACATGGCACACAGGAACAACTAAATGCCAGCGGAGCTGAAACTGTTTGGATCTCTGTTCCATCACAGCAGGCAACACACACAAGTGGGTCAGTTGTTCTTGTCAACTTCTAATTTCTTAACAGCCAGAGAACTCAAACTTACTGCTTGGCATGAACCTCAATTAATGATATACTGCGCTAACAGAGAGGCCTTGTATTTTACTGATTCAGTGGTTTAGTCTATAGAAAGTTATTAAAAACAGGTGAGGACAGACAGCTGCTGTACACAATTCATTTGAAGAACTCCAGTGCAATGCCAAAGCATTCAAAAAGACAGTAATTCTGTTGAAAACTCATTTTCATCTACTTTACAAATATATGCTTACTAACTTTTAGATTTTGGACTTTTTTTTTCTGCAACTCCCATCAGAAATTGAAGTAAGATTTTAAACAGACATGCTTATCTGAGTCACATATTTAATAGCAGTACCGAGAACATAATCCAAAATTTATCAGATTTGAAAATGGGTCACTGAATTTAATGCCTTTCTCAATTGCTGGATTCACCACATAGCCTTTTGAAACAGCTCTTGTACAAGACAGGGTGTTGAAATAACAAGCATTTTCTCTACCAGTTTTTGTGACAAATGTTTGGTGGTATTAGTGCATTAATTAGAATCCAAGCATATTTCCAGTCTTTTTCTGAATAAACAGGCAGCTAGTTGTGAACAGTTCAGTCTTTGCACAGAAATCCACAGCTGTATGGCAAAACAAGAAAGCATACAGCTTTTATTGGAGGGAACATAAGTATCAATTCAAATTGAAAAAACAAACAGTGATCTGGACTATCGCTGCTTAAGAAAACATGAGCTCAATAGATGCCTTATAAAACCAACATTCTTCTTGCTTAAACACCCAAACATCAACATTAGTTACAAGCTTGATGAGAATGAAAAAAACTTTCCTGAGCTACACTAGCAAATTCAAGTATTTTTCTTTTCATGCTGCGCTGAGTGTATTATTTCGTTCTCTTAAATTCTAAACTGAAAAAAGTGAGCATTTTTTCTTCCATAATATACTGCCAGCATATGCTATTCATCATGAAAAAGTTACAGTTTCAAAAAACCAAGATTCAATTATGACATTAAGTTTGTACCAAATTCATGGATTCCACAAGTAATGTTTTCTCTATCTTGCAATGCAATAAATATTTGGTTGCAAGGAATTCATTACAGTCCCATCTCCTGTATTTTTAAGGGGGACCTGTGGATTGTGAGACTTCTGTCTTTTTTTTTTTTTGATGATATGTAGGCCAAGTAGGCATTTCTTTAGAGTTGGCATCTATGGCAGTGAGATACAAGACCCTATCAGCATTTTCAAAATAGGGAGAATACATACTGTTAGGTCAAGGGTTATTACACAACATGTGTTTCTGCAGGACCTTCAGCCCTGCTGGCTGTTTCAACAGCAAGGTGTCAGCACAACATGCCTCAGCAGTTTTACCATCTGCTTAACAGACAGCATTTAGAAATGACACTGAGGTTATTTTCACTAATTCTCTCTCACTTCCAAAGATATTTTCAGACAACTGTTTATCTAAAGACCAGAGTAAAAGCATCATCTGTTTCTCCATTTATAGCTTACACATTTTATATGGCACCAAAATCTTACTGCTTCCTTTAAAGTTCATATTTAGTATACAGTACTTTTACAACAACATTCATATATTAGTGCACGCAAAGTGTGCTGCTTTGAGAACTTGTCCTTAAAAGTTTATTAACAATGACATTTAAGATAGCTTTTTTTCCCACACAGTTTACAGGAAGTCAAGTTGTCTAATATAACCAAAGCATACTTCAGAACAACATAAACAGAGAACATGTCAAAAGGTATTAATGCATTGATTTTATTCATCAGGACTTCAAGTTGCTTTGGTTTGATGTATGCATGTGCCAAACAAACTACCATATAAAAAGCAGGCATATTACATTTTATGAAAAGTCAAAAGCCAATCCAGACTTGTCCTCTTGTGTTAAATCTGCCAATATTCACCACAAAAACTTTAGAAAACAGTATCAAATATTTAATTAAGTACTATTTCAACAAGTCATTCCTGACATCAAGTCAGTTATCTTCATAATAATATAAAAACATAAAACCCTTGCATCTGTTTTGTGAAAGCTTTTTTGCCATATTTTACGACTTCAAATAAAGTTTGAAAAACAAACTCTTGTACTAACAATTCCAGGCGCACTTTCACCTTCTCCATGTAACACTACAAAGCTTAAAACACAGAAATGTAAAATTCTATCCAATGTTAAAACTGCATGTGTAATTTGGTCTCAGAAGTAACAACAAATAAACCAGGTACTGCAGATGTTTACTACAGTGGCTAATTAACACATTCAGCTCTGAAGGATTTCATACAGTCATTCAACTTTTTGTTTTTCAGAGCAAGAGGGAAGGCATAGAATTAAAAATAAGAGAAACTAATTTTCTCCAAAAGGGAGACAACTGGAGCATGTCTGCATCATGGTCTCACTCCTATGAAGTTCACTTGATCCAGTTCAGGATCACACAGAGGCATAAAGCTGGAAGCTGCTTTTCAGCCCTAAATTACCTCAGCTGGCCAGGGCTCTACAGGTACCTGGCCACTTCTTACAGCACAAGCCTAGAGCAGGGCTGGATGCAGGCTGTATGGCCTCACCTTGCTCCAAAGTCAGTCCAGCAGTTTTCAAAGGAATTCCCAAATGTACTGTCAATGCAAATGCAGCACCAACACTGACTCAGGACAGCCCTGTGCATCAGCACACAGGTGGTGGCCACTGCCAGCCACACCACAGCACTCCACACCCAGCTTTAGCCCCCAGCCACTGCTGAACAGGAGCCTCAAGCCTCACCTATCGACCTCTCCCAGCCCCAAGCCTAAACCTCTTGCTGCCAGGTGTAAGGGTAGACACAGGACCTGGCTAGAGCAGAACTCACGGTTGGGTTTGTTTGAAGGTCCGCTGTGAATCCCACCTGTCCAAAACCAGTCTGCATGAACTGACCTTGGATGCCTCAACCTCTAATGACAAAAGGCAACCACAACACAAATAATCCAACCACAATCACTTTTCCAACAAAACAGTATTACCATTTATTTCAGACAAGCTCAAAGACACTAACAAAGTTATATTACACTTCCCACCTCACACATGGTTTTATTAGCCTATAATTTGTCAGATGTTAACTACTTCAGATTTCTCATTAAAACACTAAATATTTGTCCCAAAACAAACTTAGTAGAAACAATGATTAGTAGAATAACTGGCTAATGTAGAAACTCAATTAAAAATAAGTAATGTTCATAATAAATTCTGGAATCCCTTTCCCTTCAAAAAGCCCTTGTACTTTGACGTTACCAAAGAGGCCATCTCCCTTATGCTAGGAAAATCACTGATTGCCAGAGAAATCATCCAGGTCTGAAAGAATCCAGTCCTGTGTTTCTTACCACATTCCTCTTACAGAGTAGCTGGAGTGTTTCATTTGCATTTTAATACGCCCTAACTTCAATGACTCCAATTCAAGTTTGTATGTAATTTCAGCCAGCAACTTGCTGATGTCCTTCTTAAATTCTGTTTGCTTATGTTACAGTGGATACAGCTGAAAGCAGCCCAAGGTCTCAAACAATAATTGCAGCTATCTGTAGACTGTTCAGTTTATTGTAAACTATCATGACAGAAAAAAAGAATGATGCACTCTCTTGAAACAGAGATGATTATAGATCCATAAACTAACACTGCAATGAGCTACAAACATTTTGCTGGCTGCATTCCCAAATCAGCATGTTCTGTTTGTCACAGGGAGTAAGGAAAAAAGTACACTTGAAACAGAGACACTTCACAGAAATGCAGGGCAGTCCCCTTCAGACAAGGGTGAAAGTCAGTCATAAGCAAATGACTTGAAAAGGCCACTCAGTTTTGCTTACTTGCTTAATCTGCGAAATTCATCCACTTCTGGAAGATGAGAAAACACGTGTTGGAACACAGAAGAGCACTCTGCCAAGGGTGAGGGGAGAGCATTTCTACCACTTGATCCTCTGTGGCTGCAAGGGCTGCCAGGCACCAGAGAGCCTGGGGGTCAGATTAACACTCTGCCTACCCTCGTATCCTTTCCATGTAATGGCCAAGAGCAGATGCTTAAGGAATAATAATAATAATAGTGGTAATTAAGAACAGTACTTCCTTTGATACAACCTCCAGTTTCCAATGAATAAGTGGTCATGGACCCCTTGATCCTGACATTAAAACACATATTGAAAATACCCTTTGATGGATATTTCTACAACTTACTTAACTTGTTAAAATCTATTTCTACTTTTGATATGAAGATCTTGAGACCATTTGCTTAGCAACACATAAAAGAATATATTTTTTAAAAAGTGGAATGGAAAAATTCACCTCCCCTAAAGTATAGTTTTACAGATTCCCTCTATACCACCTTTTTTTTTTCCAAAGCTGAAAAACCCCTGGTCTACTTAGTGTTTCTCCTCACATAAAACTCACACCAATCTTGCAACCCTTCCTTTTTCAGTTCTGTTATCCATGCTTCCTGAAGAACCACCAGAAATATACATGTCATGCACCTATGTGGATTTGTGCAATTCCATAATGGTGGTTTTAATTTTGTTAGTTTATTTCTTCCCTAATAAATCCTAAGCTTTTATTTGCCTGTCAACAAGATCTGAGCTAACATTTTCAGCAAGTCTTTCCCCATGACACAAACCATTTCCTGACCAGTACAGTAGGCCATCATCAAGGGTACATCATTAGCTGCTTTTCATGTGTGGAATACTTGGCACTTTTCAACACTGATTTCCAAATTGGAAAAAAAAATTAAATTAAAGCAATGATCTTGTCTCATATCTAAAAGCCTGCAAGTTCCTCAGGTAGTGAGGAGTAAAGGAAGAATGTCTCTAGCTTGCCCTGTGAACAAGTTTTATTTAACACATTCTTGTAGGTATACCACATTTCAAAAACAGAGTAACTATAGCTTGTGGCAACATTAAAGAAGCCACAGCATCAACGCTAGCCACTCTCTCATGGAAGATTAAAAGGACATGAATCACCCTGAAGGCTGGATAATTACATATTTACATAAGCTGTTTCAGGAGGCCTGCTCTGCATGGTTCTGCAGTTTTAGTTTCCCTATTTTTTTCTGGCAGGAGAAACCTGCCCAAATTCAGTTCAGCTGCAGACTGTAAACAGAATTAGGCTAATCATAATCTCCACACAGGACAATCAAATAAAACTTCTCCTTAATATGTACACGTAATGTTTGCTAAGGACTGCAAAGTGCTAGAGCTTTAATATACTGGTATATTCAAGTATCTGCTTCCTTACAGTATGATGATATTCTGAAAGTTACATACGGCTCATTGTTGCCAAATACAACCTGCAAAACCTGAAAAACTTCAGGGATCGAGTTATTACCAAATAATGTTATTTGATCACTTCCTTTGCATCACTTTCCTAATACATCCATGCAGTAGGCTGTACGATCTATCCCATCCTTTGTGTGCCATCTTTTTCTTCCTCTGAAGAAAGACTGCTAATCAAAAAAGCATGAAGAAAGGTTGAGAAGAAGTTGTAAGTAAACTCTGCATTTAGCAAGAGGAAAAACAGAAGAAATTAGTACCAGCTATTAAAGCACTACAGGTCATTAAAGCACAGAAGCAGGAAATTACCTACAACTAATTATAAATTGTTCATTACTGTGATTAACACAGTTTCCACTGTCTTCCCTTCAATGTATTCATGTATACTCCAGCTTCTAAAACTTGTCTGAGGCACAACACACACTCTTATGTGACTGAAGTCTAACATAGTCACTCCCACAATTCCTCAGAAAGACACAACCTTCCTTTCAATCCCAACTCTCCCTGACTGAACTGACAGACCATGACACAGCAATGCACCACATGGTCCTGTAATGTGATCCTCTCAGATATGCAACACTGAACAATATGAAAGTTGTTAGATTATGGGGTTACCATAGCACAGTAGCATAAAGTGATGCCAATTTGTGCTTTGCTTTTTATTGGCTCCATAATCTTCTGCTTTTGCTGCTCCTTTTCCACCTCACTTCCTTGCACAGATTTGGGACACTGATACACATGCAGCCCTTTGCTCCATGTGCAAAGCTGGAGCTGAGCCACAGCTGTCCTTCCCTTCTCTTGGCGCTTCTCCCTGGCTGGATCACAGTTTTCTGGGAGGGAGTTATGCTGTGACAGAAGCTCTATGCCTAAGGAGAATGCAAGAGAGAAGACAACCTCAGACTATTCAGCACTCACTTGTGGTGCAGCATTTATCAAGGGAATCACAATCTTCCAGACACAGGTTCTGGTCCCCTCAGCGTGTTCAGATTAGCTGGGAAGTTATTCAAGAGAGAAACCCTCAACACAGCCCCCTCAAATTACTGTATTACTAAATTTAAATTTAGTAGAGCAAGATTCAAATAGCATCTTTTACGAAGGCAAAGTTTCAGAGTTTGGTGAAAAAAGCTCAAGAGGTCCAACTAAAAGGTTTCCCTTATGTGAATCTGCCAGTAGAAAAACAATTTGGTTATTTTACACCATAAGTCAAGTTTGGGTTTTTTTTTTTTTTTTTTGCTTCAAAACATGTCATTTCAATAACTAGAGACAAAACTCGAGCAAAATTATTTGTAAGGCCTATAACACACTTTATTCCTTCAATTGTATAAGAAATTATTTTAAAGGTATAGAGCTGCTGAAACAGATTTGCAAGTACATTTACAATATTCACATTATCCAATAGAGAGTGATACTGATGGGGAAGGAACAGCTAATGTCAACAAGGATGTCAACATGATATTTTACTTGTAGAAGAGATTAACAGAACTTTTAATTTTTTAGAAATTTGTTTATGCTCTACAAGAACTGGAACTGTATTCACTGTTTCTGCCTTTCTCTGTACGTCTTGGACTTCATGTATGTATGATGACAAGTAACCTGTTCCCTTACTCCAATCCACACCTGTGATGTCAAAATGCTTTAGTTGCAGATTTATTTCTACCCTAAGCAGAGACAGATGCACTAAAAAAAAAACCCCCAAAGCCCCAAAACAATAACGAAAAAACCCAAAACATTAAAGAAGAAATACATAGTCAAGGACAACCTTCAATGCTGTAACCAGGGACTTCTTTCTTCTGCTCCACATAAATGGAATTCCAACATCTACTACAGAACCTATGCAATAAGTTTCCAGTAAAGACCAGAAGTCACACACTGGCCACCTCCATTCCCCATTTTGTGACTTAATTAAAATAATCCAAAGCCAGTTGTCATAGAAATGGTGTTGATTTTTTTTAAGCCAGCCTTTAACAAGCTGTTGATTATGGAAAGCAGGAAATGTGATCCGAGGTGGCTGAAGGCTGGTAGCAAGGCATGGAAGAAAAGAATGCATAGACCTTTTGCTGCTTCAGCCTCTGGAGTCTCTGACCACAGCACTGATTTGATTTCATGGCTGCCCTGTACAGATAGCTGACATTACTAAATGCTACTCCAGTATCAACTTGTTAAATTTGAACCCAGACTCAGCATATCAATATACTAGGCCAGACTAACTGGAGTCAAGAGAAATATTTTGGGAGTTGTTTATTTTTAAATGAGTCACAATACACCATGATAATTAACTGGACTATGTAATTAAATGATTGCCACAGAATCTGTTGTATTGGTCACAAAGACTAATAACAAATACAATGGCATTTATCTACTTTATTCCAGTGAATTACTGAACTGCTGTGAAGTCAGTTAGGGTTTCTGCTTGGTTTGGTGGAAGAAGCTTTTACATTTTTTGACAACATGTTTTACAGACTATTTACCTATATACTGGTTTTACATAAAAACTGAAAATAGCCATTTGAGGACCGAAAATTTTCTGTACCTGATATTTCTGTCAATCCATTGTAAACACTGCTTCTGGGAACTGAAACAAACTACTGCCAGTCCAGTGTCCTAGGAGGTTTGCTGGAAATGTTAGCTAACAGTCCAATCCTGAACTTGGATTAAAATACAGACTATCTTCCATATCAGTTGTCATTAAACACAGAGACCAGCAGTGCTAGTTGATGAAAAATGCATGTTTTTGAAGTGCATGACTCAACATTATCTTCACAATATACTTTCAAAATAACTGACACATTTTAATAGTCTGGATCTAATCTGTTTGTGCTTATTGTGGATTCTACCCCTCAGTTTACAGTGAGATTTTGGGAAGAATCACCAAACAATATTTATATATATATATATCTCTATATATATATATATATCTAATGATTATCTGTGTTCCACTGTGAGTTTTATAAAGAATCTTAAGCATAAAATCTTAAGCATAAATCACAGTTTCCCACAAAGGAAAGAGCATTTTTCTTTAAACTCTAAGCAAAATGCACTGAAGAAGTCAGAAAGTGTGGAATCATCAGGCACTGCTCTAAGAGCAACAAAAGACTGAAAATTCCAGGCTAACACCTCCAAGGTGTCCTACTAGTTTAGACAGGAATTGTCATAACTGTAAGGTCTATGGCAAAAAGCCCTTTGTTTAAACAAACATATTAGTTACATGCTAGTAGTGTCAAATCAATGAGAATGAGTTCTTAAAACAATTTCAGTAACCATCAATTGTTGCACTTTTATCAGCATTCATAACTAAAAATATTCAGATAATTTAAGTCCTCACAATGTTATTTAAACAAGGTTTAAAATCTACCCTCCATGTGGCCTATGCTTTACTAACTGTCTTAAGAGTTAATAAGAGTAGACACCTCTGCCGTTTAGCTGGACATGAAATTCATTACAAAAAAATATATATTTAATATAAGCCTTCTAGACGCAAGTACTATAATTTAAACAGCAATGCTGTTGGAAGAGGTATTAAGTTACTCAGTACTGCTCAGGCTGAAATAGTAGTTGGAAGGAGGAAAAAAAGAGCGAGAGGAAACTGAAAATTCCTGTGGTTCAGGGTGTATACAGAAACAAATGGTATTTACAGTTTCTCTGCTCAAATAAGACTTATCTTTAATTCTACATACAACAAACTGTTCTGTAAAATAAAGCCTATCTGAAATAAAACTAAAAGATCACTCATTTCTACCATTTTATATGCAAACAACTTCAGTAACTACTATTAATTTATGGAAAAGTTAAGTGTTTATAACTACAACATTTAATCTGAAGTTTAAACGACTCCCATGTCTCAATAACTAGACAAGAAAATCCCTCTGAGCTCATGTAAACAGCAAACTATTGTTTAAAATCTATTAAATACACTTGTTTCACAGCAACACCTATTCACCTATGCTACTGTATGCCCCATATTCTAAGAAACTAATCTAAAACCCAAATGTTACAGATAATTAAAAAATTAACTTCCTAATGGTGACAATTTGACACCATTAGGAAACTCTGAAATCACTGCACTGAAGTCTTGATTGCAAGCTTTTACTACTTTCCAGCTAAATTTCAGCTCTAAGATGCCATCACATTTTTCTATAAACCACAACACTCACCTTCTGGGGCCTCCACAAAGTGCTAGACATTTCCCTTTTAGAGGTTCCATATCTTTTCCTAACACCAGTTGCTTTTCCTTCATTCCCAGCTTTGAACTGTATGTGCAACTGAGACGTCCTTGCACTATGACACTTGTATTTAAGGCTGGATAAGCAGCAAGAAACTTTTTGACGTGATCCTTCCAAGGAAACACTTCTTTGCAAAATATGGGGAGTTTTGCTCATCTGTGCATTCGGTCTTGCTAGTTCATTTATATTAATCTGATATTCTGAATCTGTTTTTGAGGGCAGACATGCAGATGTGCTACGTTCCAGTTTTAAATGAGGGTATTTTGTACCAGAGTTCAGATTTAACTCTGGACTACAAGAGCCATTAACCATTTCACTGCTTGATGCAAATGCTCTTTGTGTAAGATGAACTGAAACACGTGAGAAGCCATCAGGTACTTCTTCACAAGTTGCCTGCTGAGGACCACTCAAAATTTGACTTTTGTCCTGTAACGATGCATTCAAATAAAGCGGTCGCACGTCTCTGACCTCACCAGAAGAGCAAACTGTTTTAGACAGTCTAAGTCCATTGACTGCTGTTGAAAGGAATCCCTTGGAAATGCTCTGGTCTTCTTTTTGTGCCAGCTCACTAGGAGAAATAATTAATTTATGAGATGTTTGATAGGTGCCTCTGTGTGGTAGCTGACCTGAGCTTACTGGAGAAGCTGGAGGAGTACTGGAAGGACTCCTAGGAAAAATAACCAGTGATGAACAACGTCGCAATGGAATTTTGGTTTTCTTCCTCACTGACAAAGCATCTTGGTCAAAAGTAGTATTACTTCTGTACAGTGTTTCCTGAGATGAGTTGCTCCTGGAGGGATTACATTTGTTTCCAGTGCTTCTATATGAAGAGTCACCATGTGCAACACTACTACAGAAAGTACTGTCACTTGTCCAAAGAGTGCCACTGCCACTGTCACTGATGATACTGTTAGTATACGAACCTCCATCACTTGTGGTACTTGCACATGATCCGTAGTCACTGCCAGCACTGCTGAACGAGCCACTGTCACTTGCTGCAATGCTGCTGAGACTGCCCCTGCCCAGGGCAGCACTGCTCAGAAGGCTGTCGTTAGCTCGATGGTCAGACACTGCTCCAGCACTGCAGCTCCCTTCACTACCAATACCAATGAATGAAGTGTCTTCACCAGCAGCCACGGCGTCACCAAACCTAGAACATCCACTCTGCTTCCTAGACTGCAAGGAAATGTGCAATGAACTGCTCTTTTTTATTTGCAGTGAAGAAATAGTTGTGCTTTTCTCTTGATTAATTACTTGTTGCACTACAGGTGCATAAGCAACTTGTCTAGGAATCAGTTTCACTTGTGTAAAGCTAGGTGCAGAAGTCTGTGATTTTTTGAAGTACACACAATTATTACTATCCAAAAAATCTTCAGAGGTTTCTGATAATGGGTCTGTGTTGCTTCTTTGGGTAGCAAAATGCAATCTTAACCGTTGTGCCATTTGTTCTCATTTCCATGCATGTTAGCAAATGAAACCCACAAAGATTCTTCAGCAGAAAGGCTACAGGCAGCTGCACAGAACCCAGAGCTGGTACATTGCAACAGTAAAAGCCCATAAAAGTTACAGTCTTTGTCCTAATTTCTACAATATACTAGCATTTTAAAAGAAAGTACCTCTTGAAATAAGTCAGCCATTCCTTGAACTGTAGTTTCTGGACCGTCGTTGATTGCTTGCAGTCAGAAAGCCTTCATTTAAAAAGCACTTATGTTCCAAGGACCTCAGCTGCGACACACTGACAAACACTACTGACCTTGTTCCAATTACACCTTCTGGAATTTGCATAAATGAATGCTATAATAGGCTTCCAGAACTTCCAAGTTCCAAACAGCAACGCCTGCTGCGGCTGCACGAGCTGAGTCAATGTGTCCGTACTTTCCTCAGCAGCGTATGACTACTAATATTTTTACCCTTAGGTTTAGAATTACAGGAAGTTGGTAGGAATGAAGTCCCATATAATTGAGTATCAAGTCCAGGATTGAATTTCCAAATAGTAACCATGCTAGCAAACTGCTGAGGTCTGAATTATGCACAAACTAGTGAAATAAGCCTCCTTTCCCTTAAGAAAATGTTTTTCTGCACTATTTAAATAAAACTTGAAAGCAATCTGGCATTATCTTGCAATCCACATGCTGCTAAGCAATCACACTTTCTAAAGATTTGCACATAGTAGAACCCTCTGTGCTGATTAATTCATAATTTTAAATGAGGTGCAACTGAAAAGGAGCCAAAAAAAGTTTTGCTGGTTAATAACTTGGCATTTGTTTTTATTTCTAGTTTGACCTTTTCTAACTACAGCTGTTAAAGGTAGAAAGAAACAAAATTATTCTTACAAATCAAACTACCTCATCTTATTTGCTGGAAGCCCAGAGTAAGGACACATTCATTACAGTTCAATGTGATTTGCAGATATGTGACCAGCTACACAAACTTTAGAAAACTGAACTAAGTATGCACAAAGGTATTACCAAACAGAATTACAGAAGAAAGCTATTCTGTGTCATTACGTACAAACTGCCTCACAGTTTCATAACTAATTATTTTTAGTTTTCATTTTTTAAATAAAATAGTCAGCATGTCAAGAAGTTAATACACTATCAATTCTTCCAAGAGTAACGGGACTGAGAATTCCTACAAAATGTTTCACTGGCTCATATTATCTGTAGAGGTCCTTTGCTGGCACCTAGTGGGACTTTTGATAAAAGACAATCTTGAATCTTGCTGTTAAGAGGGATTTCTGTTGTGGGTTTTGTTTTGAAAAACAGCAGCATTTGGCTAAGAGTGTACTTTTGAATACATAAGCCATATATGATGCAGTACTGAATGCTACTGCTCTAACATGAAATTACTTAGTGCTGCTGAAAGAGTACAAACAGAAGAGAACACTAGGCCATTTATACTTTTATAGGTCATACTACTAGGAGTTTTTTCTGCTTCATATTTATTTAACCTTTACTGTATTTTAAGCTAGAAGGCAGTAAAATTAACATTTATGCCTCCTTCCCAAAAAAGAGCCAAGAATCAAATTCACAGGACCTTGTTTGCAAGCAACAAATTTGTTTTCTAATTATACTCCAGGGCTCACTTAACCTCCATTACCTGAATTCCATTATTAGAATGCAGCAATAAACGAATACTAGCTTATTCATAAAAAGCCAACAAATACAACACTTAATTTATTTCATTATAACCAACAGGACTGATTCTAAAGTTATATGTTGGTGGGGACTGGGATGGGGAGAGAAGAGGAAAGGAAAATACCATGAAAGGTTCTTTTAGTCAGTTTCAAAAAGTTACATTTGTACTTCAAGCAATACAGTAAAAAATACCCATAAAACCAAACAATCCAAACACAAACTAAAATCATCAGCAAGTGACCCTAAGATATGTGAGCAAAAAGTAGAAAATGCATTTCTTAAGGCTTCTTCCCTCCTCAAGAAAAAATATATTAGTGGCACAGTTTGTAACATGTTGGTCTGATGTGCAGTGCAACCATTGGAGGTGCTGGTTTCCTTTAGTAAAAGCATTACTTTCTCCCCCAGTGGATGATCTGAAATGTTTTGTTCAATTTTACTAAAGAAATCCTAAGAAAACAATAAACTGACATAATTTGGTAACTCAAGGCTTAAGATTCCAGCAAAATTTCTTGACATGCCTCTCTTCCTTAGCTATACCTGTATAGGTATTGCCAGCCAACTACAGCTTTCTCAGGCAATGTAAAATGGCTTTTAAAGTGTTAAATTCAATGTTGCTGAATTAGAGTTGGCAGGAAAATAAACTAAAAGTTAGTATTTTTTAACTATACCAATAGTTCAATTCAAAGCTTAATATAATTGATTTCTCCAGTTTCAATAACAGATTTAGGCACTTAGTTTGCAACATACTTAAATTGTGGCAAGGTATAAGACAGATAGCAAGAGGCATGGCCTCTTCACTGATTCATCTCCTAAGTGACCTCAGTGTTCTTCTTGACATTTTTCTAATGTGTTTTAGAAGACAACCATAATTAAAGACTCTGCAAACTGCTCAAGCCCTTGATTCTACCAAGGGTTTGCAAGTCAGAAGAACAAACTAGATTTAGCACTCCTTTACCAAATCCAAGACAAGTGATTTTTGAAAAGTTTTAAAGCTATTACAAGAAGATTTCAAAAATCTGACTACTGGCAATATAATCAATGCAGCAAGACGTGACATATAACAAACTCTGAAGAAAGGTTTTGAAGCTGGTATTCAAGAACACAACATTTCTTAAAAACAAGCAGGTATTTCTGGCTTCCATTTATCCCTAGAAGTTAAAGGAAATAAAAGCACTTGAGAGAAAATTTTGTAAAGAGGAAATTAACCATTGGAAGGACACAAATAAGAATATTTCAGTTTTACCAGATTGCTCACATTTAGACTTTAAACAGTCATCCAATAGGTAGATGAAAGAACACTGAAAATACTAAAATACCAAAAGTTGAAACACCTTTTGATCATGGCTACTTAGCAAGGCCCCTATGATTTTTGACATGTGAGGACGAATTAACAGAAGTGGGGGAGCTTGTCAACACTAAATAACAATCATAGCTAAGGCAATAATTTGTCTTACTTAAAACAACCCAAGATGTCTGGGATAAAAACAGTTTCTGAGAGCAAGCTGAAGAGAAACAGGGAGATGAGCTGTTCCATTCACCAGCTGATACCCACAAAATGTTTAACTGGTTCCTCTCCATAAGCAAACAGATCAAACAACTTACATATTTAGATTACAGAAAGAATGTGAAGGAGTTCTATTGGAAAACACAAAGAAAACACTGGCATTCTCCCCCCAAAAAATCAAGGACCCTACTTTCTAATCGTGCCTTGTGGCTTCCAGGTGGTGGCAGCAATGCTCTAACAAGACATGCAATGGACAGAGTGATGTGAGGGATATGCTCTAGCCCATAACACTACGTGCAGATGAAAATCTGAGCATCCTGAAAAATCACATTTAACCTCCCAAGTGCTTGTGATTGCCTTTAACACTGCTTTTAAAAAAATCAAAGAGACATAGTATTTTGAATACTTGGGACAAGTAATATCACCAGTTAAGTGTAAATGGCCTTGGGACACTGTAATGCCTATAACCAAGAAACAAGCCTCCTCCTTCTTAAATCTCATTATTCTAGGCAGTTTGTACTTATATTTACACACATTTTCACTCTTCCCAAGCTCAGAAGAGCAGCACCTTCAGAGAAGATACAATGGTTTACTGAATATATGCATTTTAGGAAAAAATGTTTTTAATGGCCAACACACTACTCAAGCACAAAGCACAAAGAGATCCTTTATTTGGAATGAAACTGTGTTTGGCCTGCAAGAGCACTCAATCCCTCCCATTAGTTCCAAACTCCTGCAGAAGGGAAAGGTATTTATTTCAGTGACAAGGAACGTCAGTGAAATGGATGCCAGTGTCATGACTGCACTGCTACAAGCTTACTCACTCACCATGAAACACACAAACAAATACAGGTAATCAGACATCTGGACACAAAATAAGAGCTTGGGTCAGAGGAGGAATTTTGATTTCACTGAGATAAAAGCACAAGCTAGCCTTATCTCACCAGTGACCTGCTGCTATTCAGAGTGACACCTATCTACAAGGTTACAATCCATTGTTCACTTCTTGAGCTTTCCAAAGAAAATCTATGTATGCTTTCTTTCATGCTACTCCTCACACACTGAAGAAGCTTCTCACACCACATCTCAATACTGCTTTGTTTGTAGGGAAAAATAAACATCCAATGCAGAGCTTTCAATATCAGCAAAGAATTTGGTCCTGTCATGTGAACAGCACTATGAAAGAATGATGCTTTCATGAGTTAAAGCACATTAGAAGTTTACAGTAATAATGTAACTGCTTCAGAGCTTCAGGAGTGTGGTAATGTCAGATAAATAATCAGGTGTGCCTTTAGCTTTAGGTTTCATTATAGAAATTAAGGTTGTTTAGAGTGGGTTTTTTTATCCACATTGAATAGTGATAGACTTGCTTTCATTCAAGTCTTTAATACACTGCAAAATTAACACAAAAAGACCTACCAAACGGTTTTCATCAAATACTTCAAAAAGGAGTCTGTGTTTCTGAGGATTAACCTACAAAAAAGAAGTATAGTGATAATTAACATATGTACTGAATTCCAGCACTTGTCTTCAGCAAAAACTCTGTGTTTATGCAGGAGGAAAGAAATACCAAAGGTCCTTATTAAACAGCAAATTTATACCCTGCTGCCATTCTACTATGCAATGCATTTCTATTAGAACCAATAAGACATAACTAGTACTACTATCCCAAACCATTTCTAAATAAACATTCACAGAATAAAGAAGGCAACACCAAGACTGAAAATCTGACATTTGTCCCAGAGTTAACAAATGTATTTCTAAGGAAAGCAGTTTGTGAGCCTTTCAGAACATTAATTGTTAGTTATTAACAATTAGCAAATTAACAATTAACAAATAGTTAGAACATTAATTGTAGAGTTATTTCTGAATTAGGGAAGAGTTCTGAAGTGGGGAGAGTAGTGAGTAGTTTTTCCCAATGTGTAATATATCCAACCTGTAATAAGGCTATAAACAAAATCACTTACTCTAAATAAGAGTTCTTCATTCCATTTTGGGTTTAAGGACTATGTACAAAGGAACAAAAAAAAAAAAAAAAGAAAAAAAGAGCATTAGTTATACTGATAATTCTGTACAAATGTACATAATTTTTTATGTACTACACATTTTATTCCATGTAACAATCCATTTAAGAAAAAAGTACCTTTAACCTTGATATTGCTGGTAAAAGTCAAAGGAGTCTTGTACCATTTAATGCAGTGCAGAATGGAGACAATTTATGCAGGTGTTGTGAGCTATTGGCTATGCCATGGATGCAGAGAAGGTGCATGACACACTTGAAAATAGTTAATTTAGAGTAGGTACCTTCAGTAATAATCACTGCCATCCTCTCAGTTCAACACCCACATTACTTACATGCAAGCTCTTACCAAATGCCAGATCTCTAAGCAACATAAACTACACAGACCAGGCACAGATGGGCCAAACAAAGCATAACTCACTCAGCTAAGCTCATCTTTGAACTGTGATATTTAAAAAAAATACTACAGACAGTTTAGCTACAAACAGAGTTTAATGCAACAATTATCAACATGGAAAGAAAAATGCATGCGTGATCTCATAACATAAATCAGAGCCACAATCTGAGAACAACAATTTGGAAGAGTGCTTTCCCTCTCACATATACAGTTCTTCATTTTTGGTTAAACTGTGTTAGCAGTGCTGACTTTTTCCTGCATGAATTCCAGAAAAACAAGTAGTATCCTAATTCAGGTGGTGCAATTTGATGTTTAAACAGAACAAACTGGGTTTGTGTTTTTAACATAAAAAGATAAAAAGTTGTACAAGAAAGACTCTAATATCATTAAAGATCTCAGAAAAATCAGAACAATCAAGTACTTCCAACTTAATGACATAGTTTTCAATCAATACTTACCTTATATTCCTCAGTTTTCCCTCTACCTTTCAATAAAATTTTGGAAGAGAAAATACCATAATAATGCCATAAACAGAGAAACTGAGCAGACCACAGAACACCCCTTTCCACATGTCCATTCACTCAAAGATATGAATTCTCATATTTCCTTTAGCTTTAACTTTTCCTCTGGAGTCTGTTTTAAAAAAACCCTCAACACAATACCAGAAACCCCAAACAAACCCCACCACACCCACATAGAAAAGATGACTAACCTTTCTAATAGTTTTTGTCTGAATACTGGTAAGGGCTCCATTCACTGGATCGTACAATGTCACTTTCACATATGGGTCACTGGTAGGGAAAAAAAACAAACAAGTAGTATGCTGCTCTATGACCTTTTTGGTCACCATTATCAGCAGTCAAGTTTTGAAAGGCTTAAATTAATAGCAGTTATGTAACCAGGGGGTTACAAGTACTTTATAAATACCACAGACATTTGTAATTACAATCATTTCCTGCACAGTTTTAGAGATAAAACTAATATAAACACTAGTAGTGATAATGATCATATTAGCTATGCCATTCTGTGTACCAGTACAATTTGACTCTCTGTTCTCTTTCACAGTTATTTCAGGAGAACAGATTCAATAAATCGTCTCACATTTCCACAAGACAAGCATGAAAAAAATCAGTTGTGAATGAAAAATCTTGAACTATTAAGTATCTTAACACTTTAGAACACCTGGAATTTGAGGTACTTCCTCAAACATGCAACAATTTTACTAAATGTTCTATCATTTTGACAGAGTTTGAGTTTAACCTGAATTTTTCTGGTAATGAAGACGTCAATATTGCTGCTTAAAATGTCTTACTGCCTTTTCATTTCCTGTGGTACTAAAACCCAACGTATTATAAGAATATCTACTTTTCATGAACAAAGCACTCAATTGCTCAGAGTAGTAACAAAAAGTGACCAAGACTGTCTGCCATACAGTAAAAGAGCACATGGTTTTCACATATTTTAGTTATGATGAGAAAAGCTGATCTATTTTTGCTTGAAGTAAAAAAATAAATTGTACATGAACAAAAATTTAAGGGAGACTGTCTAGCTTTAGGGAAAACACAAATTTCACAACAGAATTTTTTCTATTGCTAAACTGATGTCACACACAGCAACTTTGTGCTAAAATAACAACATTCCTGCACATATGCCAAAGCAGCTGACAGCAGAACTTGTACTAAACCCATCAATACTCTTCTAGACCTTTTGTACAAAGGTCAGAAGCAAAAGTGGCTTTAGCACAAAATTCATTCTGCCACTTGTCAACTCTACAAGTTGAATCCTAAAATCCTAAAAGCAGTTCAATTACCAACACACAAGTCTGATCATTCCTTTGCTAAATGTTAAGCCACTGCACATAATTTGAGCTGAAACAGTCTTATAGCCACCAGTGTTTTGTACTATGCTCATTCCAAGTTTTCCAGCACAGATGAGAACTCTGACTACAACTAAACTCTAGTTATTTTAACTGTAGTTATTTTAGCTGCAGCCTACCTGAAGTGAAACACAGACATGGATCTATCCTCCATGGCAGAGCTACTTTATTATGCAGAGAATAAAACATTCCTCTACTTCGTTTTGCCAACACTTCAGATCTGTCCAAGTCACTCTTGGACATGAGAGCAGATATCTTCATGTTTGTACAGTCTCTAATAGTTTTATAAAGTTGCCAGTTGAAGGAGATTGGATTCTTTTTTTCAAGAGGCACAGAAGAATTTACTGAGAACTAAAGAGCTATAGAAGGAAAATAAAGAAGCAGCTGACCCTTAATACATTAACAACATATTCTTACCTGGCTCCTAAGATATCCTTCTTGGCCAGGCCAATTCCAGCTATAACCTTCACCCGGACGATTCGCGTGTTCTCCTTAAAAACAAAGTAACATATTCAAAATGCATTCAGATTCCTTTTTCAGGTCTATTTTCAATTAATAAAGCTAAAAGAAATCGTGGCCATAATTTTGAATTCACACTGAAAACTACAGACTAAATGATGCAGTTACTTTGTCTGACAGAAATAGCTCTATCAGTAACACTCAGACAAATCTGCATGGACCACAGAAGTTTTCACCTAATGGTGTCTTGGCATGCATCAGAGGGAGTGAAATAGACTCTCACAACATTTATTTCCTGGGAAGAACAAAAAGGATATCAAATTTATCAAAATGGATTAATAAAGCAGTAAAACTCTGGAAAGAAATGTAAGAACAAAAACATCTTGCATCTATTTTTAGTAAACAGCACAGAGAGGTCATACTTAAAATATCAAGATTACTGATATGACCTGCCAGCAAGGTATGAGTTTTTTTAAGAAACAAAAAAATATTTTAATTACACATTATACAAATTAGCTTCACAGGAGTGACATAAGTAATTGCACTTCTCCTGTTAATTAGTACATCTGCACAGTCCTACATGGCTCATCTGATAAGGAACTGAATTCAAGACGGGGGGAAAAAATTCCCAACAGCGGTGACTGTATCAGAGAAGGAAGACAAATGATTATTGTTTCTCTGAAAAGCAAAAAGATTTCCAGACGAAGGGCTGTTTGTAGGAGATGGTGAGCCAGAGACACTTGTGAGGAAAGCTGATCCAGTCTAGGTTAAGGAATTAAACAGATACAAGAGCAATGTAAAGCAGCAGATGCTCCCTCTGGGGCTTTCCTGAATTCCACATTCTAAAAGAGACTCCTAACAAGCACTAAGAATGCTTGATCATTGGTTTTCTGTATAACCACAGGGCTAGATTCCCTAACCAACCCCAACTGGAATGGTTCTTAAAGCTAATGGAGAGAACTGCATCCTAATACTTAGGCAGGAACTACCGGCTAAAAATGTAAAACTGAGAACAGACCACTAAATAAAAAGAAAATAATAAAAACACATGCAAGTTTCTCCCACTGTCTACAGTTAGAGGTGATTGCCTGGGAACTGAGATGAACATCTACAATGCCCACCCACTGACAAAACAAGTCAATTCCAGCCAAGTCACAAGTCTGTCTTCAGCCTTCACCTCAAAGGAAATTGTCTCCTAGACTAGAAACTCTTAAGAGTCCAGAAAAGGAAGACCAACAGACAACCTCTCCCAGCACTGACCACTTGAAAGTGGCCTAAGCTTTCAAAATCCTTAGTCATGACCAGGCTTTTAAGGTACATAACATTATCACGTGTTTTATGACAACAACAGAACTGACCAGATTTAAGAAAACATAAGTAAAAAACTATGTTGACATCAAATTAAGAAGAGCTATTTTATTATTAACATTTTTATATATAACAAATATCCTAACATGCCCACCCATCTTACATTCTAAAACAATGTCCAATTTATCTTCTACCAATTCCTTGGCTTCAGTGACATTCAACATGAGTGAGTTTCTGTGATGATTCAAGAGTCCCACGTGCATTTCCCCTCTCCCTGAGCACCTCTGCACTGCACCCTGAGGATGCACTGCATCCTCCAACAGGAGGATGGTCCTCAGTCACAGCCCATGGGACCCAACTGACAGAAGTCAGCTTGACAAACAAGCCCACCTTTTCCTTCTCAGAAAAACGCCGAGAGCCAATGTTGATGTGGGACACACAGCCCTAAAAGACAATTAGGTTTTCTTGTCTCTGCATTCAGCTGCTTAGACCACGAGATTTGCTCCATTATTCAAGCATGAGAAAAGCAAAGACAATTAGATGCTTTTGGGCACAGGCATCCCAGAGTCAGGCTGAACACTATATCAGTGCAGTCCACGCAGGGGAGATCCCAGAATAGGATCCATGCTCCTGAGATTTTAAAGTTGGCTTAATCACATGGTTTGTTTACTTGTATCATAACAGAGATATGAAAGCTATTTTACAGAGAAACAAATTGCTTTGCACATAGCCTCAGGAAACTAGAAGCCACAAACCCAATGCTGGCGTGCTGAAGGTTGATTTAAACATGCCTTGCTGAAAGAAAGGTTATTTATTTGGGGTCAGTGCCAAACTAGGACAGCTACAGCATTTTAGTTAGCCGAGCAGAACAACTAACCAAACCACCATGAAGGTATGAAAAGGCATGCCTGTAGAAATACTTTTCTAAATTAACAGAAACAGTTTAAAAAATTTCCAGAATTGTTCACAACAATCTTCCCAACAGATCTCCATTTTCACTTTCACTTTTTCAACTAACCACTCTCACTGCCAAAAGCCACCACACCCCTTATTGGTTTTTTTTAAGCTGATAGGTGACACTGAAGGGTCCACTTCTTCTTTTCCCAAGCCATGGCAACTAGAAACTCCAGGAAAAAAACCCCATGCTAACATGCAAGGGCAATACATAATCACAACATACAAGGTTCCCTATTTTCTGGTCAGGTCAGTGTGCAATGAACATCAGGGGAAATTCAGACAGCTTGATCCAAACACAGGCAGAAGGGCCTGACACTGGAAGGAGCCACGATGCCGTGACCCTGCACATCCTGAAGAGGCAAAGCTGCCGACAGGATACCGGCAGCGCTGCGACCGCCTGACCTTTCCTCCTCACCCACTGATGGCACAGCTCAAAAAAGCTGCCACAAACACTCTGATCCCACAAAGCAGTGAACAGCCAAAGAGCTCCAGGACCTTCTGAAGCTCATCTAATGCAGACAAAAATTAGGCCATGCAAGCTCTGCGTGGAGAGAAAGCATCGGATACTTTATTCTGGCACCCACCAGGAACAGATTCAAAATCAAAATTTCATGGTTTGAAAGGCAATTTTTGAACCTCATCCTCTTCATTCACCTTTGCTCAGGAGATCCTTATGCCTGCTTCATAGCCACATACACTAAACTGTGGATCAGTAACTCCTGCAGATCCACAGGCAGCTGCAACAGGAGTGTTTTTGTAGTCCAGAAAATACACAGGCTGCAGCCTGTACCTTTTACTCTTCCATATTGACTACAGACACTCTCAAGCTTGCCTTGCTACTCTTTTACGCCACTGCCATGCTTCAAGTGGTTCTGGTGGCAGAGGAGGGGACAGGCACCTAGCCACTAAACAGGAAGACACCAGCAATGCCTAGCAGCACTGCAGTTTATCTAAGAGACTGATCTCTCAGCCCAATTTATCTCCTCAAGAGTCTCTCCCCGGATATAAATGTCTACCCAACCTTCTGCAGTCCTGACATTAACCTGAATGAATCTGAATTTATTCTGTCTGTACAGCTAAAGAAACTGAGCATCCTCTGCTGCTTTGCACACAGGGGGAGTTGTCCAGGTTTAGTGCCCAGCTGCTCTGTACCACAGACATGCACACAACAGCCCATCAAAGGCAGCAGCTCTGGGCACAGACTTGCACAGGGATTGTTTGTACAGATGGAACAAGGACGTTCAGCTTCTTTTGACAACTTCTGACTGCCAGCCATTCCAGAGGCTGGAGGCAAAAAAACAAACAAACAAAAAAAAAGAATACAATAATGTCAAAACTGAACTGTTAAGCTGTTCCCTCTGAGAATGTAAGTAACCCAACATGAATCAGGTAAAAACAGCAAATGAAATAGAAGAAATATTGTTAAAATTACTGAATCTGCCAGGGAGTGGCTGCACACAGTCTGTACCAGTTAGGCTGCTCCCAACAAATTCAGGCTTAAATTGTTTTTAGGGGTTATATATTATTTTAAAGCTAAGGGGTAGGGGAATAAGGTTAAGACATATTACAGAGACTAAACTGTTCAAAACGTCTTGGTCTGATTAAGTGAGACAAAACATCCTTTTCCGAGCTGAATCAGCAAGATAGTTATCTTATTATCAACTTCCAGGTTTTATCATTATTTTATTGTTAACCATATTAGTATATTCTAAAGTACACGTTCAAGATGTTAGTCAAAATAGCTGGAACTACTAAACCACACCACATTCACCATCTCTAATAATTAATCTATTTACTAGCAGATACTGTGTAACAAGGGATGAAATAGGTTTCTGAGCCAGTATGTTGACAATCAGTATCTTAAAGCTTTAAAGGCAATGTTTTCCAGCTTGTGATTCTTTGAACAAATAATAAAACATAAATCTTTTCTATGTATGCCTTAAAATAGTT
This sequence comes from Onychostruthus taczanowskii, assembly GCF_017590055.1. NCBI lineage: Eukaryota > Metazoa > Chordata > Aves > Passeriformes > Passeridae > Onychostruthus > Onychostruthus taczanowskii. The sequence continues at coordinate 5,566,005 of NW_024503679.1, read as the reverse complement.
GTAAAATGTGTTCTCAGAGTAGCAAAGCACATGTCAAACCAATAAAGTGGCATTTGAAGAAGACAGTTTCATTCCACAAAAGTCACTATGAAACTACGTATGTTCAATGAATATACATTAAGATGAGACATTCTTGAACTATTCATTTTGGACACGAAAACAGTGCTTGGACAGAAATGTCATCCATATAAGCAGTTTAAAACTTGTTCATAACCTTGAGACTGGAATGGTCTTGCCTGGCTTACAGTCAATAATTACAAAGGACAGGGATTAACAAACTGTTCACTCTCACTCCCATTCTTTCAAAATTCACATGGTAGGAAAATAACACCAAAGACACCTGGGAGAATTAGTCCTGCCTTAGTGATAGAAGTCCAAGAGAGAGCAGAAGACATAAGAAAAATACAAGCAGGAAGAAAGGGTGAGATAAAAGGCACAGATCAAGAAACTGTGGCATATTGATGACTACAGCCAAAGCCAGGATGGTTAATTTAAAGTAAAACATAAAATGGTAGTAACTGCTGGACTACTAGATAGCTTTTTTTAAGGAAGCCAATATACAAATGACTGAGTAATCTAACAGAGAACACTTGGTAGTAAACAATTCCTCTAGGCAATAACATCCTGTTATTCTTTTGTTCCTGTTAGATAGGTCAAGAATCAACTACCACTGAGAAGCCAAGATAAGAGCACCAAAGCTTATTACAACAATAAAACAGTACAGCAGCATCAGCTTTAAAGATTCTGGCAATATCAGGAACTATATATTAAAGCTTTCTTAAGAATCATATCATGTCTGCATACAGTACTCACTTGAAAGAAAGCATTTTCCAAAAAATGGGGAGCCTTAGGTGGAGAAAAGTACTTCCTGCAATAATCATGTTAGGTGGCATCCAAATGATAGCAAGTCCTTTTAAGCCACTGAAACTTCATTTCACCAGGAGAGGGAAAATGGGAAGGAGACTTTCCCATTTGGCCATTGCTTTACAAGACAGAGAACACTGTCCCCTCTATAGTGACCAAAAGAACTGAACCATTTTCTAAGAAATCATTTCAAAACAAAGTTTTAGATTCACAAAGATTCCTATTATAAAACTCCATTAATTGATCTTTTAAATATAATGAAAGTCATTAACTTCCTCCCCTTCCTCGTAATTCACTAGAAGAATTTAATTGTATCATGTGAGCATTTTGTGCTCATAAATGCAAAAGTCTCATCCATCAAGAAATGTTGGCTCTTACTACAGATTGTATTTAACAGCTGCATTTGACTACAAATTAAGTAAGAGATTCACGACCACAGAAGTCCACTAATGGAGTTACCAATTTGCCAACAAAATTTAAAAAATCCAAAGCCCCTCAAGCAATCACCAAACAATTTTTCACTATGTGCAACCTAGTATCCATTACAGTCCCACTCAGTGTTTATTAGTTCCGTGTAAGGGAATGGCTTTAAAAAAACAACACAAAACAAACAGAGGGACATAAAATAGCTTCTGGAAACCACCAGATCTACACAAATTACACTGCTGTTCAAAAAAACACAAGCAAACACCAAACAAAATCAGGAAACCTCTCAAGACTACAGGCCAGCAAGCTTCCCTATTTCTACAAGAGTCTCAACTAATCCAGATACGTGGATTCTAGGCCATACCCTGCAATGGTAAAGTCCTTCACAGCCTAGAAAAAATTGAGAGCCTTTCTAAAGGCCAGAGACATGAATGTCTATTTTTTCTGTCTGAGTGCCTGTATAAGAACAGTCACATATAGAATACACCTTGTACAAAGGCACTGGGGAGACCATGGGCTTTGAACAGGAACTGAAGCACTGGGCTGCTCCAGCTCAGGCACGAAGGAGCCAAACAACATTACTGGCTTTGTCAGAGGCAACCCAAAAGGTTAGTCCGTGCCAGTCTCCGAAGTCATGTCTGAAATGTTTCTACTCGTCAGCATCACCTTCAAAAGACAGCAATATGAAGAGCTGTGGGGTAAGGTGTGCAGAAGCTGAGAAGACAAACCACGTATCCTAGACATTCAATTCACCAGCTACAAGCTAAATAACCATAGACAACCTACTCCAGCAGTAGAGCCTAAAGGAACATAATAATATATCTAAAGCTTTCCAGAATGAAATACCATATGCCTTTGAGGAATCTTAGGCAACCTGCAGTAAACAAGAATGCTTGTTCTACACAGGGCAGTTCTCAAGCAACTGAGCAAGCTGAAATGGCAAATGCATGCATGTAGGAAGTGTATTTTTGCCTGTGAGAAGTTCCCATTTCCAGTTTCATCCCTGAAAGCAACCACACATAATAGATACAAAAGATCTAAAAACCTATCTAACTTAGAATGTTATCTGGGCAACATAAAAAGAGCTAAACAACATAAGAAGTCTTTAATACAGGCTGGGAGTGTAGGAACCCTGACACACAGACATCTATACATTAAACCATGAAAGACATGTATATAGACACTCAGTGGTTTTTTACTGAATGCCATTCCAAAGCCCCACAGTGCAAGCAGGTATTATAATAGCAAACAGAAATAGATATTGGACAACTCGCTAAAAATTATGTTTTTAAGACAGCAAACTACTGAAAAAAAAATAACTCCTTCTGTAACCAAAGAAATAACAATGCATTAGCTAAGATATCAACAATTTTTCCTTCAGTCTTTGAAAGAGCATTCCACAATGACTGTTAGAAAATACTGTATTTAGTACTGCAGTCCATTTTCACAAAAATACAGTAAATGGAAGTGAATACCTCATTAGAAAATGCTTGATCAAAGTGATTAATCTACAGAAATCCAAATCTTAAGAACTTGAAAGTTTTGTATGAGAAAGCCCCTCAGCCAAAAGCCTGTTGTGACAAAGGAAAGCAGCAGTGTCGGTGTGCTCCTGTGGGTGGGCACCAACACCTGCCCCTGCAGCCCAAGGAAGATGCAGGCCAGCAGGGCTCTCAGCACGGCCACGCCTGAGTCTGCAGCAGGGAAGGGAATGCTCCCCGCCATGGCTCCAAGGAACTGCAGCAAAGAGCGCTGGGAGGGCAGGCTGACCTGCTGGGAAGAAGGAAGTACATTTTATCACATTCCTTTCCCCTTTTAAAAAGTTACTCGGATGATAAAAAGCAACATGTTGTTCTTATTTCCATACCATTTGAGATCTACTTTTCTACTGCTAAGACCTTGCTCTGAATACAGAACTATTGTTTTTTCCACATTGGCCTTACTAGTGCTCATTATTTCAATACTCAACTAAGCCATAAGTCCAGGATACTTTTACGGAAGAAAAACTGAGCCAGAGAAATTAAGGACACCTGCACCTGCTAGATTCAGGCACTGCAACTCAGATACCTACACACAGCATATACACAAACCCACTGTATACACAATAACCTCAACTACACGTTCTTTTTTATGCTAGCTCCTTTTTGTGTCAGCAACATCATATTAGCAATCCTTTATTGAGTCCAAGTGATTAATACACCATTAACAAAGAAAGCTGTCATAAATGCCTAACCTGAGTAATGATGGAATCCACACTAATACTGCATTCAACTGCCTCAACAATTACATTTTCTCCTCACCTGCCATCCTGAATAGCAATTTATTTATAATTATTATATTTATCATAGGATCATATCCAAAAACTGCAACAAGAGGTTTTGCAGATAACATTGCTTTCTTGCATTAGACAATTCTGATTTACACCCAAAGCAAATCTATCTTGTAGGACAGGCCCCAGAGCAGCCCTGGGAAAGCAGCAGTGTGCAGACAAACTATGACAAGACTGCAAAACAATGTGGGGGGACAACAGAAAAGTCCTTGAGGATACTTTCAATATGACTTGGGTTTCTGTCCATGTTTTTCTTGTGCTTCTGTGTACACAATCTTCCAGATTTAAACTCTATGAAGACAGAAAAAGACCATCCAAGGAGGGAGTACTCTATTTTCCATTCTTCTATCCTAGGCAAGAGCAGCTAGCAGAGCAGTTTTCTTGTAACCCTAAGATCATTTGTTTTGTCATTTGTGCATGCAGAATCTCACATGCAAACTATGGAGATAACTGAGCAAGATTTTTACATGCAAATCAGTATGTACTCACTGAATATTAAAGTCTCTGAGCACAAACAAACTGAACTTCTCACATATGTCACTTGAAAAAGTATGGCTAAGCTTTTGAATTACAGAAGAAGTTAGACCTAGTGGATTTTTTACATGCTTTCCCCCCCTTCCCTCAGTTTCAAAGGAACATATTTATGCTCAAAAAGATTGAGGGAAGATCAGAATTGTTAATTTTTAGGCAGATTTCAAAATATTTTCACCATAGCAATGGAGGCTACAAAGCAGCTAAACTGAACAAAGCTTAACAATGTTAAAATAGAGAGCCTAAGGCATGGAATCTTTTAGTACAGCTACATAGCCTCAGAAAGTTACTAGCAAATGAAAACAGGATCTTGCAATAGGAAGTGTTATGCAACCCTTGCAGTATGGAGTGCTAATTTTGTATTAGAAATCCTATGTAAAACAAACACTAAGATGAAGAAAAAAAGTTATTCAATAGCTTTTTAGTTACTTCTCAATAAATAAAGCACAACTTGAGAAAGAGAGTTATGCTAACGAGAAAAGGAATAGTATTTTAGAGCTTTAAAAAACCGAATTCCTATTATGGATGCAACAAGTACGCACTGACACAGAGATCATCACTGCCTGAACACAAAAAAGAGCTGATCAAAGACAATCTTGGTAAAATATCCTGTTGGCTCAAAGACAACATTACTGACATTTCACACAGGTCACCAAACAGCTTTCAGAGATACTGCTTTTAGTCTTCCTGCATCTGCAATAAAAAAAAACAAACCCTGACTTTCATTCTTCTTGATAAAGTTAACTATTCCATAATATTCCACCCCACGCACAAGCCTCGGTTACAATGCAGCAGCCACCCCCACCTGGCTGCCACTTACACCCAGTAACAGGTACACCAGCCTCAGCCACCTTCCAAAAGATCCACGTGCTCAGGAACTACGACCCGAGGACAGAGGCCACTGCAGGAGTCACTTTCAGTCACCCACGGGTTTATTGCAAAAAACACTGACACGCACACAGGCTTTCACACTCCCGCTGATGGCAATGCTGGGATGAGCCCCGTCGCTCGCGCATCGCTCTGCCTTTTGTACCGCTCTAATACCGCACCGCTCCTGTCACACTGCCTGTGACAAAGCCCGGAACAAAGACGCGATTCTTCGGTACCGGGAAGAGAGCGGGGGGGAGAGAAGAAATCCCGCTCCACTCCGTCACGAGGAAGTTGCGAGCGCACGCGGATCCCTCCGTCCATAGAGGAGGCTCCACAGCTTCCAATGGGAGAAGACAGGAATGCCGGTGCTAGACGCCACGGCAGCCGCCAACTCACGGCGGGCCGAGGCGCAGGGCAGCCGGCACCGGGGCGCCGATCCCGCCGGAACCCCCCTCATCACCTCACCCCGCTCCCCCGCCCCTCTCCACACCGCAGCAGGTCCGCAGGGAATACCCGCCCCGCAGAGGGTTCGGCCCCGCGGGGAAGCCGCCGCCCGTCTCCGCGGAGAGGGCAGCGGAAGGCGCGGGGGGCGGCCCGGGGCCTCGCTCACCTCCTCGCCCGGCAGCCCGAGCACCTCCGCAGGAGACGCCGCCATGGCCGCACGGCGCGCGCCCCCCGCCGCCGTGTTTACCTACGCCCCGCCCTGGGCCCCGCCCCGCGCCCGCCCCGGGCTCCGCCCCTCTCATCTCCCCATCGTCTGATTGGCGCGCGGAGACTCGGTCCCGCCCACTCGGGTGCCGGCGGCGCCTCTCGATTGGCTCCCGCTCCGCGCCCCGCCTGGAGACACGCGCCGCGCGGGCAGCCTGAGGGGGCGCGCGGCCGCCGCCCTCAGCCCTGCCGCCCCTCAGGGCGCCGCGCCGAGCTCCGCCCTGCCCTCCTCGGCAGCCCTACCCAGGGCCGCGGCGGGATAACGCCGCTTTTCTAAAATTTTTCCTAGTGGTTTATGCTGTCGAGGTCTTTCTTTACAGAATCCCAGAATCCACTATGTTGAGAAAGACCCCTAAGATCATCACGTACAACCTACGACCGAACACCATCGTGTCAGCTAGACCATGGTACCAAGTGACCAGTCTTGTCTGAACGCCTCCAGGGACAGTGACTCTGCCAGCCTCCCTGGGCAGTATCTAATCACTCTTTTTATGAAGAAAGTCATCCGAATATCTAACCTAAACCTCTCCTGCTGCAGCTTGAGATTATTTTTGCGCCTCTGAGAGCCAGGCCTAAGCTATGGAGCTCTTGCCTAACCCCTCATACTCAGGGAACCTGAAATTTGAAAAATTTAGGGAAAACAGAGAGGAAAAAAGGACTTTCCCCACCAGGATGTGGCAGTGCTGCCTTTCAGGGTGCTCTGAAGAGGAAGGAAGTCCCATCTGTGTGAGAAGATGACCTGACATCACATCCAAGTGAGGAGAATGCCAGAGGACAGAAAAAAATAAACTGTAAAAGCCATGTCTGAAATCAAAACAACGATGTTGTCAAGATTTTCTCGAGAAAAAAATCTGCTTGCCCCCCATGCTCCATGCAAGGCTGTGAATCAATCCCTCAGGAATCCCTCCATGACTATCCACCTTTCCAGCAGGCAGAGGACAACAGCAAGAGCTGTGCTAAAAAAGCTGTAAATAGAGCGGTTTAGTCTGAGCTTTGTAACCATAAGCCTTTCTACAAGCCTAGGCCAAACTCCTCCAGTGAGTGCACAGTCTGGGAGTGCAGAGAACATACCTCCCTTTTAGGATGAACATGTTGAAAATCACTGGTCACTAACAACAAACAAATGTAGCAGCACCTGTACTGACAAGGAACCGGGGTCTTTCATCACCTTTCAACTGATCCAACCTCGCCCTGGGTGACCTACTTCTGCCATCATCATCTGATGAGAAATCCTTCCCTTTCCAAAACAAACACAGATCCAGGCTCAGCTCTTTGGACTGTGCCCCAAGCTGACCACAGAACACGCAGGTAACAGCTCCTCACAAAGACTCAGGCAAACCTGTGCCCATTAGCACACACACACTCATGTTCTCCTTCCAGAGGCTAACCAGATGCTCCAAGGAAATGCAGTCTCAGTATCAACATCAGTTTGTGCATGTCCCAAAATCAGTGTAGGGTATTAACTATGAAAATTCAGCTGAGTGTCTTACAAACAGATGAAGTGGCATTTGGGCAAGTGGCTTCATATGAATTGGTAGACTTACTTGGGGAAACAACGTCTAAGACCAACCAAGACAGTTTGGAAAATAAGACCCAGAAAAGTTTTTGGGTATTTCAAAATAAACAGCCCTTTTCTGTTTCTGAACAGACCCTCTGGACACCCAAAGTTTCCAATTCCTTTGGCTCAGCTTTGCCTACATCAGTCTTCCAGCGCAGATTTAGAGGTGTGTCCAAATTGAAGTTTCTGGGTAACAGCCAAGGAAGGAAAATCTGCCTAAGTTACAACAGGCATGACTTCCAGGTCCATTTTTTTCTGGGATTGAGTATAACGATGATTAGTAAATTGTTGTTACAGCTTACCAGAAAAAGCATGTGGGTTTGTGGCTGTCAAACACGAACACTGGGTTTTACAGTGTTGTCTCATACTCTACAGTGTACAAACCAAGTCAAAGAAAAAGCATCAGAGCCCCAAAAGCTCACAGCTGAGGTTTTTTGTTAATTTTTTTTTTCATTTTTGTAGTCTATTAAAAGATACTCTTTTATTTTTCCTTATAAATATCTTACTACACATTACTGTCACTAGCCAGAGCTCTGCCTGCCTTTCTGCAGTCTCAGTCTCAGCTTTTCTGTACAGTAAAGGCTATAAGAATAAGCATCCCAAAGTCCTGTTTTATAAAGGTTTTATTGTGAATATTTTATTAGCACATTACTTATTGGGCTTTTCTGTAGGAGATCAAAACTCAAACATTAAATTTTAAGTAATGTGTCATTTCAATAACTTTGAAATTTAAAATTATGCCCTTTTGAAATTTACAACAGGACAGTAACATAGTCATTTTGTTATATTACGTTTTTTAAGTAGCAGAGTAGCACAGCACTGACTCATTTTTTGTGTGGAAAGACCACTGACTGAGAATAGGAGTTAGTTAGTCCATGCCCAAATCCATAAGCAGATGACCTGCTATGAACAGGTCTGAAGGACAGAACTTGTGTTTCTGGGTTTGATACCCAGAGGCATCCATATATTAAGGTAAGGTCTATGTGCATTTTCAGTGGGATCAATAGTTATCTCCAATATTCCAGCAAGATATCTATCACTTCACCCAAATTATTATTTTTCTTAAAAATGGGGAAACATAAACCATTATATGTTTTTTAACAAACATTCAGTTCTTATGTTAGATATATATCTCCAGCATTTAATATTTTAGAGTGTTATGCTGTTACAAAATATTAGTGGAAGAAAGCTCTTCTGAAAGCAAATAATTGATTTTCAGTTGCAGAGAATAACCTGAATTTGGATCATCTAAGTGCAACGGAACATTTTATATATCCATACCATTAAAAATCTGTTAATATTTTATTTCATTAGTCCATCCCAATATTGAGTTCTTATCTGGTAACAAATTTGACTTCTCTTGCCATCTAAATTAACCTTCAGTGCCATGAAAGATCAAAAATTGCAAAGTTTAAAAAAAAATCCATCTCTAAGCTGAAGGCATTCATCCTGATAGATCCAATTTGTGGTTTTAATTTTATATACATTTATGATAATATGGTTTGTGTCTTTCTTTATCATTAATGCTTTTCCTAGGCAAAAGAGAATCTGTGCACCATAATACTGAATTACTTTGAAAAAAATCCAACAAAGCAGTGTTTGCTTTTAAAGGAGGAAACTATGTGTATAAATGACATTTGTTTCAGAATTCCAAAGGATTATCACAATAGCCTTTCATAAGAATATATGTTAACTATAGTGATGGTTAAGTGATAAAAGCTAGGACATCAAGTAACACCAAAGTATGTTTTAACTTATGAAGTGTAGGATACACTTTTGCTACAGAGGATTTTAAATCAAACTGGATACATCATCTTTGCTGGTCTTCCTTTAAACCAAAGGAATAGAAGTGATTTTAACTGCAACTAAACAAAACAAAACAAGAAAAAAACCCAACAAACAAACAAACAAAAAAAAAACACCCCCAAAAAGCAAACAAAAAACCCAACAACAAAAAATCAAAACAAAACAAAAAACCAGATGCAAATAGCAGAAACAGATTTTTGTCCTATTGTCTTTTGTTCTACTGAGTCATACAATAGAAAATGTTATGAACCACTCACAATGTGACAGTGATAGGTAAATGGAAAACTGTGTACAACGGGGAATTAATAGAAAAATTATATTGCTCATGAGTCATTGCTATGACTAAGAGAAGTAAACACCTATTGGCATCCTAACAATCTCAATTTCTTTACTATTAAGGCAATGTCTCAGAAAAGAGACCAATGCAGAGATGTAGTTAAGAGCCCAAGACTTAACATTCTTGTTGTCTTTACTGTTAAATGTAGGCTAGATCCTGGCAATAAATACTGATTTCAAACACCATGACAACGCGATGCAAAACTGATCCAAACATGAAAGCTTATATTTTGTAAGCATGGACTTCAGGCTGGTAGTCACTGCAGGCTGGCAGCTGTCTCTGCATTGCATTGCATCTGGGCTGATTTTGGCTCATTTGCAGGTTTTCATCAGCCCCTTCCTGCTCCTTTTCACTCTCGCTTCTCCGAAGTCACAGGTTCTGTTTTCCTTAGCTTTTCCTCTTTCCCCTAAAAGCAAACATATCCTTGTTTGCATACATGTGCTTTGTGTGTTGCCTGAAGCCAAGCCACTGCCTCCAGCAGTCTCAAGCCCTAGAGCTATACTTGCTCCTGCAGGATGACAGCGAGGTGTGACCATCACCCACGGACACACCAGATGTGAACCAGAAATTCTCTGCTCAAGTAGCTCCTTTCCAAGGCAACCAGCAGACAAAATTTAACACTGCTCTCCAAGCGTGGGCCTGTGTTCCCCAGGCACCAACACCTGCTCTGGGCCAGCTCCCTTCTTCCCTGCCTCCCAGGAAAGATGCTGAGCTCTCCAACTCTCACAGGGTAGAAGAGAAAGATATAAAAAATATTTTTCCTAATTTTTGTGACTTGTATAACAGTTTACAAGCAATTTCTTTTGGAAATATCTCTGTCTTGATGAGCAAACCTGCATAATAGGAAGAGCAACTGCAGTGGAGGTGGAATGTCATACTCATTTTGTGCATATGCATTTGAATGAAATGGTAAACACTTATCTGAATCACCACCACTCAGATGTCATCTTTTTCTCTCTATTTTCAGCTTGAGGGGGAGGAGACCTGCCAGAACAGAAACCCTGAAGCGATGAGCTCCAGTCAACTGCTCCCAGATTAATTATCCACCAGTGATCCCATGTTTAACACACTACTTATGGATATTTTTGCTAACAGCTCAACTCATCACAATGTTAGAGAAGAACTTTCAAGGGATTACATATTTGGGCTTTTCTTCTTTAAATACCTTGAGAGTATCCTTCTCCATATGTGTATGAAGTAGTATGTGCTATATCCTCTTTGCCAACGCCTAAAACATTGCTAAGACCAGGAGAAGCTGAAGTGTTCTGATATGGCGTGTGACTGAGCAACACTAATGCACTCCCATCTTCCCACATCTCAGTTTCACACGAGATACTCCTTATAGTGTTTCTCTCTTATTTCATTAGGAAAATGGGGATAGTAAATAATTGCTGTTATTAGCTGGTTTGAATTACTTCTGAGGTGTTCTTCATGTTCAAATACTTTTGAGTACATAGATTTTCAGTGTGTTATCCTTGGTCCACTGATTGGCTTCCAATGATCTTGAAAGTTTTGTCACTGGGAATTAATTACTGATAGTACCAAACTACACTTAATAGCACACCATCCAAGAAATGTCCACATATCTTCAGGTCTGGCTGGCATAGAAAGTAATCCCACAAGAAGGTACTTCTAAAAACCAGGTTGATTGACAAGAATGTAGGGCTTTGTGCATGCTGTAAAATTATATTTATTAATGATGAGAGTATTATCTCTGCCAAAAGCAAAGGGAAATGCAAATATCCTCCTATTATTATACAGCTACTGTTTTTGATAAAAAGCTAACCTCAGATAATTCCTAAAGCACTGAAGTAATTTAAAGTTATATGCAGCATAACAGGTCTCCAGGATTTCCTTATTAGTAAGCACTGAGATATGCTATTTTGCTTTTTCAAGACAGCCATTTTAGGCCCCTGTGTTAGTTTTGTTGCCCACAATTAATCCTTGTCAGAACAGATTTTAGTTATGCTTTTTGGTGCAAGAACCAAGAACCTTTGAGCAGGGCCTCTCAGACACAGGCACTTCATCATCATTCTCATCTATACATATGTAACAGGAAAGATGGTTTTAATTTTTCAAAGCAATTTGAAATAGAATCAAGGACAATTTTTTTTCCAGTCAGAATTAATCATTGCTTATACACAGCTTTTTAAACAACACATTTCAAAATGCCTCTTCTTGTCTCAGAGCAAGGAGGATTTGGGCATGATCCCTCTGGGAAATGATTATCGTAGCCTTGGAACAAGTGTCCTTTTGAAGTACTGATACAGGGCAGGCAAATAGAACACTCAAGGGTATTCTTGATAGGGAAAGGAGATGACCAAGTCCTTATCAGTTAATTTATAATGCAGGATAAGTTACAGTGCTGTGTTTTCCCATCCATACTAGAAACAAGAGTATTTGCAAAAAGAGAGCCCAATAGCTCTCTAAAGTAAGTATGTTGAGAAGTATTGATTGGAAGCCATTGGTAGGTTGGCTACCTGAGGAAAGCTGCAGGGACAGCTTCTCTTGATTCCCACTAGCTACCTCCTCCACACATCGCTTCAAAAACCTGAAGCTACAGATGGACTCAGCTCCAGCAGCAGTCAGGTAAATGCCCTGTTGTGTTTAGTCATCACAAAAATCCACTACCAACAAGTTAATAAGTGAACACAAGGCTATCGACCCCTGAAGAAATAAAAATGTATTTTCAGCTTCCTATGTATCTTCTTCCTACCTTCACCACATAGGAAGGCTTTAAAAGCACATTTAGCTTATTTGGTAGAATATATACACAATTTAAAAATAGTTCCATCAAAAAGTGGCCCCTTGTATGAATAGGTAGGTTAAAATGAAGCTCACAAACTGCTGAGACTCATTTCAGTCCTTGGGCCAATTTTTCAAGTACAATTTTAACATTTGACTCAAAACCCCCCTACAAACATCAGCGTATGCTTTGGATCAGTAGCATACTGCTAACATTATCTGAACGAGCAGCTTGAAAATTTTATTCTAATAGGCATCATCTAATTAGGTAGTGTGGATAGGCAAAGTTCCAATGATACATAACTTATCACAATCCACATAAAAGCAGTTTATTTAAAAGGAAGCTGACAGCAGAGAAAAGATGAGCCAGAGGGACAAAAATGGAGCCTTTTAATGATTTCAGAACTGAGGTATTACCAGATATAGAAAATGGGTAGGCAGGCCCAGGAAGAACAGACTCAGGAGGAGGCACGACAAAGCCATTGGAGAATAGATATGCAAATGTTCTAACACATTTCAAGTATTTACATCACTAGTAGGATATTTCCTATGTATCCAAAGCACATGGCAGAAATGTTATGACCTATCACGAACTATAATAGTTCAGTTATGTATTCTGCATTATATCAAGACAGTCCTTTATTTGGGGTATTTAAACACTGTGATCTGCAAGAAACAGCTGTCTTTTTAGCATAGAACGCTTTCTAAACAATTTTTTCCATGTCCTCAGTTCACTTCTGACTTATTAATCTGTTTTTCCTGAGTTTGTATTTCACCCCTTTCTCTTTTTTTTTAACAAGTTAGGTAGGAAAAGCAAAAAAACCTGAAAGATTTGCAATTTCATCAGGTAATGTTAACTATGCACTAGAAGGTGTTGGTTTGTTATAAAAGCAGTGACAAAGGCACTCAGATACTGTGAAGTAATGCTTAAAATGCCATTTGCTGGAGTGAGCACTACAAAGAGAGGATAGTTCAGACAGTTTCACATCCCTTCAGATCCCCCAGCTGTGCAGCACAGAATGGTCCTCCAATCCACACACACATCTTGCCTATGGAAGGCCAGCTTATTTAAGTTTTTACAGGATTTTCATACCAGAAAACAAGTCTGCTCACTACTTCAAAGGTCAAGCAGAAAGGATGTTCACATGAGAACATCCAGCTGCACTTTCAGATAAAAGGCAAGGACACACAAGTGGCATCATTGCCAGCACTGAGTGGGAGCTGCCTGCAGGCTCCTCTGTTATGGCTACCTGGCCAAGGTTTCCCTGCAGCCAGAGGACAAACAGCACAGCACAAGGACAGCACAGCCCAGGCCTGGGCACGTTCAGGTTAATTGTTAACTATTTTGTGGATCCCAACTCAGAAACATCTTAAGCATACAGTCAGATCCCTGCTCCTTTCTTAAGTTTGGAATCACTTCCCAGTGTTGCTCTAATTTGTAAGCCTCGCTATATAGTTTTCTTCAATTTTGTCTCCGTACCCAAGCTTAACTTGTACCATTTTTATGAGAGGGAGGAGAGCAGCAAGATCCAAGCATTGCTTAACTCTGACTGGCTTCAGATGGAGCTTCTGTCTCTTGAGCCTAGAACAGTTTCCAAAGAGGCCATTTATTCCGTGACCACATAATAATGCAGGTCTGCTCTAGAGAAGAGGTATCAGTTGCCAAAGACACTGTATGGAGTACACGAACCACTGCCTCATTTGATACACCAATCCCTAACCCCAGAGGTGGAATTCTGTTTACTGGAATACCAGCTGCATTGACACATGCAGATTGTATTTCTGGAGATGTAAAAATATTTCAAAGCAATTGCTTAGGGCTTACTCTGGATGTCTTTATTAAGCACATAAGCATTTAATAATTTGAAATCTACAAAGCTCATGATTTCAGTTCCAATATTTCTACCTTCTTAAATCTTTCCTGTTAGGACATTTCCATTCACAGATTTGTTTGCTCTTTTGATCCTTTTTATTAACCATTCAGACAAATTCTTTCAAATTTACAGCTGAGAGGTTCCAGTTAAAACCCATTATTACTTCAGGTGAATCAGCAATTTCTAAAGTATCCTTCTATTTTCTCCTACATTATATTCCACCTCATACCTTGGGAGTTTTTAATTTCATTTTTTATGACTGTGGAACATAAAGGGTGTCTGTCAATTGTTCGCTGAGAACTCTTTGTAAAGCATGTTTAGAATTCAGTGAGATATATTAATAGTATTCCTCCCATGATATGTTAAATTCATATATTTCTGATTCTCTTTCATTTATGTTGCCTTATGTCTCTGTGATAATTCTTCTTTGTTGAAGAGCCTAAAGGATTTTAGGCAAACATCAAATCTTGTCACCTGCCAACTCATCTCAGCACCTCTATAGTCTGGGATGTAGTCTAAGTCTGAACACTTTGGCAGGAAAACCTGAATATTTATCCTCTCTCAGTTTTCTGTAGCCAGTTCCTGCTCTGTGGCAATGCCTTTCCATCCTGTTCACACAGACTGTTCTAGGCACACTCATGGGTTTACACGCAATTTTAAAATCCAAATACAGGACTCCATAGATCAAAGCACACATTTCCCCTTTATGTCAGCAGCTGAAGCCACACTAACACTATCCTGTAAGAGTGCCTTACAATATGGGAAAGCAAAACCAGGCAAGCACCAATACAGTGGATGGCAACACCAGCAATGGGATGTTGTATGTCACAAGAGCAAGAGCTGGCACCCAGGCATGAAACCAACACTTGGGCTAAGTCTGACCAAGGCACCCCAGCGAGGAAGATTCACCTTCACACTCAGCTTTACTGGGCTCAGCAAGTGCAGCAAGGTTCAACTGGGCAGTTGTCATCACACAAACTACCAAGTTCTGTATTTTAGGCCAGCCCTAAAGCACATTTTCCATATAAAGAAAAAACTCCAGAAATAATTTTAATACAAAATGTTTTTATTGTTTTTGAAAACATTTAAAAAACAATTTTTGAGCACTTTCAATAAAAAAAATAACTGAAATGCTACTGCAATATTCAACTACTGTAGTCTCAGCAGTACAACAGACAACAAAACACTGGGGAAGAAGGGAGAAACTGGATTTCCTGCACTAAATGAAAATGTGGAACAGGGATTTTTCTTTCCTTATGGTGCAGTAAATAAAGCACAGTATAGTACAAGACTATTATATGATCCTCAGATGCACTGCACAAGAAACGCTTTCCTTCTTTTCAGTTCGGAAGTCAGTGCTTATTGCAATTATTTGCAAATTATTTACTTCATGAATTCTTATCATGATAAAATGATGCAAAAATGTTTTTCAACACCAGAACAATAAAAAATAATCCAAGAAAGGAACATATTCAACAATAACTAAGCTGAATTAGTTAACATAAAAAAGTAAATAACTTGTGAATAACTATGCTCACCTGGTTAACACTGAACCAGCTTCAATACAGCAAAAGAATAAAAAAAATAAAAGTGGTTACAGGAATATATCTAGTACTGTACAAGATTAAGTCATTAACACTCATGCACGTTTTGTGATCATGTATTAACATGGTGAAGCAAACTAAACTTAATTTTTCCTGCTGCAATATTCTCATGTAAGAGAATCAAAAATAGAAATATCTCATTGAGATCAATGCACATTGCTACATAAGACAATTTCACCTGTCACTTTTAATGACATTTTGCCTTTTAATAATGAAACACATTAAAAAGTTCTTTTTTTTTTCATTTTGCCTTTTTTTTTAAATCTGTGGGCCGTATTTGTTGCATTTATCCTAAGGAATGTGCCTGCCACAGGTTCAACAGAATTTTAGTGCAATATATGAACCCAGAAAGTTTGCTGGACTAACCAAGCAATCAAATTTAAAGTGTTTGCTGCAATACTGTACACAGGGTACAAATTCACTAGTTTGTATACTTTAGCAAAAACTGCTATCAAAATAATTTATTTCTTACGTTAGTAGGAAGCCAATAATGTAAACAAGGGGTCAGAACTGTCTCAAATTCAAAGTTTTGGAGTATCTGACAAAGACAGGCTTCCATTTGTTAGGATCACAGAATTTTCCTTTGGGTATTGCATACTTTGGTGTGCAGTAGTGCTCTGTCTCAATGTATCATAAAGAACTAACTAGCACTAAGTACAGGGACCTAACATTAATTATAACACCAACACACAAACATCTCTAAAATGATACATACCAATGTACAAAGCTGTGCCTGTGCCTTGGATTTTACTTGAAACAATTCTTAGCAAATTTAATACTTTTAAAATTAAACATATATTTGCTTTAAACCCACTGATTATGGAATATTTCTGCTAATTAAGTCACATGTTAGGCCCAATGTAATGCTTGCATTTAAAGAGAATTTTAAACGCACTTTTAAAAACCTTTGGTGATGGCTGCATAATTTAGAATGAATCAACTTTAAATCTACTTTTGCTTTTGTGAGAAATCTTCTTAAAAAAACTAGCAGTTAGGCTAAACCTTCCTTCCCCCAAGCACTCCTCAGTGTCAGTGTCTGCGACCCGAGGTGAGGCCAGCCCACCGTGGAACAGGGCTGCTGCAGCAGCCAGGCAGCTCCTCCCAAGCTGGCTCCGAGTCAGAGTCACACAAGAGCTGAACTGAAGGGTCCCTCTCCCTTCATCCAAGCAGGTTTCACCTATTCACAGTAGTGCTGGCACTTCACACAGGGTCAGGAAACAGAACCAAAAGGTGCTGAGTATCTCTCAGACCCATCCTCCTACCAGGGTGAGAGGATGTTCAACACATCCTATCAAAAGGCCATGGGCAAGTACAGGATTCTAGCCCTGCCTTCTGCAACTTTAGTCTACAAGAAAAATGGTTCAAGTCTTACTGACAGACACCTGGCAGGACAACAAGCAGAAGGTTACTGTGCAGCTTTTAGTCTCCTCCCCATCGCCTTGGAAGAGTCATTTGGTCTTAAAGCAGACCACATTATCACAACATCCTTGTGCTTCAAGGAGGGATCAGAACTCTCCAGGTTCGCTCCTGATGAAGTAGCAAAACTTCTGATGCAAGCAGTGAAATCAGGCCCCTGTCAGGTGCTATTACTTAGCACACCTGTTTGTCCTTGCAGAAGAATCGATAAACTGGTGATGAATTGGGGCAAGGGCAAGAGAAGCCATGATATACCAGCACCTCCAGTGCCAATGCAGCAGCACAAGTTGAATCAGCACTGCCAAAAAAACCGACCAGTACTGGGATCTCGAGTCATTTACAAAAACTGAAGAAACAGAAGACCACCAAGTCACTTAAAGAAAAACACTAATCATGTGAAAAATTTGAGCATCTTCCCTTAGAGAAATCTAGGGGGGGTTTACTGAACCTTCCCCTTTGTAAATTTATGACCACTCATCAAAGAAATGCAAAAGAAGAAAATTTTTCCTGCTCTATATTCTGCTTTCTGTCAGGTCACAGGAAAAGTAATCCATTTTAAAGGATAGTATTGTAGCATACTCAATGCACCACTTCTTTTGTAAAATCTGCCTCTGCAAGTCCTCTTTCTAGCATCAAGACCATAGCTGGGTAAATGCCTCTCTCTTTTGAACATTTTATCAGCATGTATGCCATGCTGATAAAACAAAAGGTATTTTTGGTTTGAGTGAACCAGTGAGACAGGAGTCTAATTCTCATTTTCCAGAGGAGCAGCATTTTTTTCCTTCAAAAAAAAAAAAACCAGATTCATCAACCCTGTCAAATCACTTTTGAAAACTGAATTCGGGCTTCTAAAACAGTAAGTACTTTTAAAAGAAGTTTTACCAAAAGAATGATCACATGTCTTACTGTGTATCTGTAAAGTGCCTGGCAGTATTATGGCTCTATGAAATATTTTTAGATTAACCACATTTTCTAATATTTTAATAGTCTTTTGTTTGAGAGAAAGAGGGCAAGCAAGAAAGACAGAAAGGCTCAACCTACTGAAATAGAGAAAAAATAACATCTTCCTGTGCCCTCCACTAGGTTAGGAAAGAGCAAACTTAAAAAAAAAGGAACTTTTAGAAACAGTATTTTAATGAGCTCCAGCAGCTCTCTGTTAAAAAAAAAAAAAAAAAGGAAAAAAAAGGGAAAATATCATGTTCATTCTCTAGCATTGATACACAGTACCTATCACTTTAAAATACAGGGGTTATGCCTAGATTAAATCTCAGTGCTCAAAATCTTTTTGCATTAATTTTACCTAATATAAAAACATTGACATGAGAACTAAAATATCAAGTATGTAATGAATATTAATGGATAAAGTAACTACATAGATTTATTTCTCTTAAATAAAAAAAATTAGTGCATCTTTTTCCTTGATCATTCCTGTTAGCTTTTCCCATCTCTGTGTTTTACTGGAGATGCCAATGGCACCAATGCTACAGAGATTTCCTGAAGTTCACCATCGAGCAGCGCTCCAGACAGCTACACAATGATCAGGCATCTGCATGTCACTTGTACCCACTCCCACCACCTTACCTTCAGGCACCCTGCATTTCAAACCTGGATGACAAAGGTCAGTAAAGATCACCTACTAAGAAGTAACAACCAATAGAAAGTATGGAAAGCCTACTAACAAGCTTGAATTAAAACCCTCCCAAAGCATCAACCATAGCTGTCATCACTGGCTGCCATTAACTACTTCTTTATTTGCTAAAACAAGAAATGTTGAATGGGAAACACTCCAAAATTCAAATTTTAATACTGGCTCTTTGATAGCCCATCACCTTCAGAGATTTGTTTAAAATTGGTAAGACTGCCTTTTCCTTACTGAAGAATGAGCAACAGGTACAGCAAACTTTTTTTAAAAATGCCACAATACATAGCAAGTGTTTCTGCTGCGGGAGGCACTTCCATTAAGACAAATACAATACGTCTGTCTTTTAGATACAGTGTGCTACATACATATTATAAAACAAGATTAACCCAACATTTCAACAGCAGGATGATCCTTACTCTCCATCCACTCAAAACCTGATGCAGTCATTGAGTTAATGGATTCATTGCAGATTTGTTGAAACAAAGGGTCATTTTTTAATTCCTCCAGTGTAGCATCATCATCTTGTCCCTGCTGACGACCTGGATCAAACAGTAGATTTGTGTCTAAAGTGTTCAGATCGTTAATGCTGCCTGAGAGCTCGGAAGACAACCTGATGTCGCTGGGAAAGACAGATGCAACGTTATTGAGATCTGATGCCACCTGATTCACCAGCTGCTGGTTTGTTGGCAGACTGTCCTCCCCTAAAAGGTCTTTTACAGTGCTGCTAAAATCTAATTGCTGCTCTCCGATGTCTGATTGTGCTTGGTTATCTCCAGAAGAAAAACTGATCTGATCGGTGCTGCTATTTTTTGTGAGGTAACTTGGTGTTTGGAATTCATAAACTGAAGTGCTGGAATTGATCATACTTTGTGGGTTGGCACTAGGAAAAGCGGTGGATGTCTCCAAAATCTGAGTGAGATTCATCCTGGCTGTGTAATTTGAGGGCATGTTGTTCATTCCCAAACCTCTCACTGCATCGTCACTATCAGAATCAAGTTTGTTTAACAACACACTGGTTATTTTTTTAGTGTTTGTTTGTTTCTGAAGAGACGGGAAGGCCGTCTGCATCATCACAGTCAACGGGACTGACTGGCTTCTCTGTGCTATGTTATTGGCACTGGTGTCTGCATGGATATTAGCAAATACATTGTGAACTTCGGGAGTCACTGGACTTCCAAAAGGTGTCAGATTAGAACGTGGTATATTTGACACAGGGTAAACAGTGCTTCCACTGAGATTACGCTGGCGATGGACAGCAGGGCTCACACTCCGGCACCTCAGACTGTTGTTGAGAGATGAACCAGTTGCTTTGTTGTCCAAAGGAGCAGGAACAGCAAAGCCCTCCTGCTTGGTAGTGCTACTGACAGGGGCTGCCTGGTGCTGCACAGGTGAAACAGGAGTCACGCGACCAAAGTGAGTGTCGTGGTGGCGCGGCTGAGACTGGTATGACTGGCCGGGAACTGCAAAAGCGTGAGGTTTCCTGAAGCGATCTTCCACCAGCTCCTGGTAGCTTGTGAGGATGCCATGGTTTGCAACTGAGGAATTCCCAACCCCACTGTAGCCATTATTCATCCACTCGAGCTTGGTTTTGTCAGGATGGGTAGCCATAGGCCGCTGCATTGGCTTCACAGGGCTACTTGATATGATGCTGGCATCGTGGTAAGCCATACTAGAGCTGATGGGAGTAAATGCAAATGGGTTTCGGCATTCCACAGGACTTGGAGGGACACTGCTGCTGCAGTTGGAATGGGGTGTGCCAATGGGCGTGTGCCGGCTGCTTCCTAGGGCACTGTCTACAGGAGTTGTCTGAGCCAGCCTTGAACAAGGGCTCTCTCTTGACATGTTCTGAGATCCAGCAATCATTTCGGAGGTGGGTGTTGGAGTGGGGGTGGGAGTGGGAGTCGGGGTGGGAGTGGGGGTGGGAGTGTGAATTGGAGTGCTGTTGTTATGGATCGAATGGTAAAAGTGCGTGCTGCTTGGATGAGATGATACGGGAGCTCCTTGAGCTGCAGCCTGACTCTGAAGTGCCATTCCTAGACAACCACTATAAGGATGAGAATTATTCATGGACATTTGTTCCTCCATGAGCACTAGCTCCTCCACAATGCTGTCCTGGGTAAGGTCGTCATCAAATGAAAAGAAGTTTTCATTTGACTGAGGGACTGTATGCTCAAACTCTTTCAGCTCAGACTGCAGAGGTAACTGATTTGAAGACTGTGCTTGTATTTGATCCAAGGAGTCCTGGATCTGGCTCTGTAACTGCTGGCTGTACACATCCTGCTGCATACCTTCGCAGTGCACCGGCTCCCACGCGGACTCCTGTAAGTCACTAGAGCCAGAGTGCCCAGCAATAGTCATAACACTGATGTCTTGCTGCTGATCACAATTCACAGATGCAAAGTCAGAGGTTTTGGTGATATGGTGCCATGTATTTGGGTTAAAGCTGCCATCAGATTTTGAATCATTTTCTATGATAAACAAGTTTCCTTCCAATTTTACTTTTATATCTGGAGATGATGCTGATGCAAGCTGCTGTTCTAAAGCAGGATCACAGGTATTTAAATTGGTGCTCAAAGAAAGGTCTGTTGCTAAGTTTGCGGCAGCTGTAGGAGGTACAGGTACTGTCACGGGTACCTTGATGGGAACTTGAGCAAGCGTTGCTGTATTGTCACTGTTAGCTAATGATCCAACCTTCAGAGCCTTCTTAACATTGTTAGCCTTTTGACCCTCCACAGCATTACCAGCTGCAAACTGCTCCACTAGTGGCTTCTTTACAGGTGGTAACTGGGAATCCTGAAGTGTGGAAGGTTGTCGCTTTCTTGGACTTTTAGTGCATGTTTTGTCTTTAATCATAGACTCACCAGTAGGAGGTGAATTGATGCTGGTGCTGGACAAGTTTTGACTGGCAACTGTGAGCTTAAGAGTGCTTTGATTATTGCCTGCTGAAGAAACTGGTGTGATTTCATCAGACTGTGTCTTATATTTGGTCCCTGCTTCTTCAGCTTCCTGATCACAGCTCTTACCTGGTTTTAGTTCCATGACATCATCCGTTGAAACCTTTAAGGCTGCAACCTCAAAATTAATTAGCTGTGCAGGAGGCAGGTCAGGGGTTGCCTTTATGGATTTAGACACGTCAGAACTCTCTTGGCCCTGTGCAGAGTTCTCATCCAGCAATGCTTCTGGTTCTGTTTTGATCTTGACTGCAGGTGTAGCTGCAGCAGTGCTAGGCTTGGATCCTGGAGACTGAAGTGAGACAACAGATCCATTTTTGATCTGTGGACCAGTCCTCCCTTCTTCCACTGCTCCTGCACTAGTGCTAACTGAAGGCGTCTGTTTGACGGGCACACTACTGCTGCTCGGGGCAAGAGATATTGCTGTCATTTTTACCACGTTTAAGGAATTCACATGTGGAGCTGGCACAACAGTCTTGATTGGGCTACTGGTAAATAGCACCGTGGTGGGAGAGCGGATGGTGAGAGCACTGGTGTTTGCTGGCTTGGGTAAAATCTGCGGGTAGCGATGCCGGGCAGAGCGGTCACCAACGGGGCTAGCGGGAACATTCTGGGGAGTCTTTGGTGGCTGCTTGACTGATTGCATGTGCTGAGTGACCACCTGAACATTGAGTGGCAGGACCTTGCTATCAGACGATCCCATAGGACTTGGAGAAGTCACCAACTGCCTGGTTCTTGGCACCTGTAAAGAGAGAAAATGAAAAGGTGTGGTAACGAAACGAGAGGTCCCCGTGCCCACACATGACCTCAGCCCCAAGCATTTCAAAGGTCTTCTGCTAATGAAAGGGTCATTCTCTTACAATCCTTCACCACCTGGGACAAAAAGACTGACACACAAAGGCTAAAGAGGAGAGGATGTGTTCAAAATACTGCTCATTGTTAAGGTTTCAAAAGTGAGTTAAATACCAACTCACTATCCAGCAGAAAAACTGGCTTGCCTATCAAAATGAACAGCACAGTGAACATCTTAACACCAAATAACCTTCCTGTACTCCCTAGCTCAATTTCATAAGGCTGAAAGACAAAAATGTTCTGTATTGCAGACATTAATTCAAAACAAAATTGTACCTGTCACTAAATGCACTGGGCCAATGAAAAGCAATTTAGATTCCATATTAGGGCCTCAGTGACCCACACAAGTGGTGTCAGCTCTCTCATCTGGTTAAACTTCATGTCAAGGCTCACTTTAATGACTTCAAAGATGAACTTGGCCTATGCACCATGATCAGAATTCTGCTGCCTCTGTATCAACCCTATAAATAATGTGCTATAGCACAAACCAGACAGAAAAGCATCGAGGCACCCAAGCCTGTAAATGGAAACTGTTCTAATCCACTGACACCACTGCTTAGTTCCTGGCAATGTACAACCTTTTCATGGGGTGGAATCTCTAGAAAGTTGCTGCAGAGCATTACCGGTATGGGGCTGGGGACAGCAGCCACAACAATGCCAATAGGTGGAGGGGACAGAATGGCAGGACTTCCATTAGATATACTGGTCACACCGTTGGTTGCAGCGCCTTCTGTTTTCTTTACTGGAGACTCTCCTGGCAAAGGAGACTGCAGTTTCTGTTCTTGCTGCTTCTTCTGGATCTTACGCTGCAGCTGCTGCTTAGCATCAACAGGAGATGGCAGAGTTTTCACTTGTGGTTGAAAAGAATTACTTTCAGCAGTAGGTATAAAAGCTGAGGGCTGGGGGATCCCTTTTATTCCTGAAAACAAAAGAAAGAGAATGAAATACAACCAAACATACCCTGTCTGCTGTGGTGCCACTTCTACACCTAAAAGAGATTATCTGGCAGGCATCTCCAAAACCATTCTGGGAACACCTCCTCCATGAGTTGCTCCCATCCACTTCATGTTTAAATCTATTCAGCTTCAGTTTATTCCCACATTTGTGGCAAAAACTCTGTCTTTTAGACAAGCTGGGCATTAGTTGCTCAAAACTCTGTATGGGCCTCTTGTGAGGCCCATATGTGAAATGGCAATTTGTGTGTCAGCACAATCTCAGCCCCGTGCACTTCACTGGACTGGCAGCAGAGGGCGGCGGGCACGTTTCAGATGAGCCTTTAAAAACCAGCACCTGCCATGGTTTTGTTACCTGTTTTTCTACCTGTTTTAAATGAAAAATGCTTCCAGAAAGGTGTGGGTCTGTGTCACAGAGGAACAGCTTTGAGTATATGATATTATCTAATGGCCAAGGCATTAAATATAGCGCATCTAATATCAGAATGGATCAAAACCTCTGTGTGATCAAGGATAATGGGGGAAAATGGCAAAAGGACAAGTGGTCATGAAAAAAAAATAAGAAAAAGTTGAAAAAACAATAGAAATTAGAATGGGAGAACATGTTTTTCTGGAGAAATTACTTTGCTGATTACAAAGCAGGCAAGTGCCGCTTTCATGGAGAAAACAGACTTAGTGTGCTCTGTGCAGTTAGTACTAATTTCCCTTATAAAATCCCATCACATTTATGATCTTCTGTTTATTAACAGTCAAGAGGATTAGCATGCTCTTTAGAGACCAAATAACCTTGCTGAACTACCCCTTTAGAAATGCTTTAATATTGTTTAATTTACACTTTGAGGTAACAGAGTTTTAAAATTACTCCTAATTACAAATTAATCAATACCATTTTACTACATTACTAGTTTTACTGACACTAATTTTACAATACTAAACCCAAGTATCTGATGGCCAGCACATGCTTAGGAATTGTGATCTGGAAGGCCACTCTCTCAGCAGCACTCTGCATGTACCACGAGAAGCTGAATGTCACAACATGCCTCCACTTCCACAATTTCTTCTTCACAGAGCAGTGAAATGCCCAAATATATTGCAATTACTGGCACACACTTCTCCTATATGGGCAAGAAATATTGATAAGAAAAAAAAAAAACCTAAAACTTTTCTTTGAGGGTAAAAGCTGTTTTTTTCTCAGTTAATGCACAGAGACCCTGCAGTTCCCTGCAAGAAGAATGGAATTATTTTTGTCGTGCTAGGAAGAACCTCTTTTAAAATGACCATCCAAGCCATAAAGGCATGCACTAGAAGTAGCTGCCCTTTTCCTTGAAGGAAACCATCTTCCTTGAAGGAAGTGAGAAGGGGAAGATACAAGAGTTGAAGAGCTGTCCATACACTGAGTGTCCCTTCTAGCAGCATGGCAAGCAGAACCAATGCAGCCAAGGTGTTAGGTCACAATGGAGCATACAAGCAGTAAAACCCACCACTGCCACCTGTCAGGTCCAAGCTGGAATAAAGGAAAGAGAGCTGGAAGGAAAAAGAACATGATCCAGAAGGGGATCACCTGAACACCACTTTCCATTTAAAACTGTCTCAACAGGTTGGCCTTGATCTGAAGACAAGTCTATTTAGCTTGATAGGCCTAGTCAGAACTTCTCAGAGGCAAGTCTGGGGGCATGTTGTGCACCTGCATTTTCCTTCTCACCCTTCAATTTTGTAATTTACTTTATCTACAGACACCAAAACACACTAAATTATTAAGTGACTGATTTTGAGCATGCAGAAGAAAACAAAACACACCAAAAAAATCTGCTCTTGACAGAAAATTGTTTCCAAACTAGGGCAAGTTAGCATATAGAAACACAGCTACTCCAGCAGTCGATCTACAAACCAGCACTGTAGAAGCACCAAACTCCTGTTCTAGCCAAATATGTAAGTTCAGCATGATTACTCACACACCCTGAAGCTCACACATCCTGAAGTGCTTTAAAAGACCAGGATCCTCACCAGAGGAGGGTCACCATCGAAACCTGAGACCAGTGCTGATTTTCAGATCTTTACCCAGACTACCAGCAAAACCAGTAATTTTCAGCAATGTGACTAAAATCACATAAATGAATGCTGAATGCTCAGAGTCAGTGTTAAAGTTTGCCCTGAAGAGAAGTGCTTTCTCAAACCAAGCTGTTACTACTCCCTGCAGGAAGATCCCCCATTTCAACATTCAGCATTATCTCATTACCTGCTGGTGCCCCTGCCATTACTGTTAAAGCTGCCATTGACTTGGTACCAATATAGTGACTTTTGACAAGGAAACGAGCCAATTCCAAGACTGTATCAAAAGGCTGGCTCAGCACTTTCTGGGCCCATTCACAAACAAGCCGGCAGGCTGCAGAGACGACTTCCTCATCGGCACTTTGCAGCTGCCCCGATGGCTCTGCTCCATCCAACTAAACCAAACAAACAGAGGAGGAAAGGTTACTTTCATTAATAAGGGTCATTAAGGCATGAAAACAAAAATCGAAAGCAAATTATTATCCGAATCACACCAGAAGTTGGAGTAGTGTGTTCACAGTTTTACATGAAATTACGAGAATGAGATCACAAAATCAGTATCTTTCAAAATTAGATGTCTTAACGATAACCTGTGGGTTGTTCCCAAAGGCATTATATGGAATTGACATTTCTGGAAGGAAATCACAGACAGAATCCTAATATTTGGAGCACCAACAATTGATTTCTCCTGTACCCAGCGTCTTGTCAATTTAGTAGTCACTATTACCCAGGAACTGCTTCTTTCACTGGGGTATCTCTTCCTGAGCACTGACTTAAAAAATACAGTAAAAACTAAACAGAATCAGAGTTTAAAATATGTATACAGTGAATAGGAACACTGTGAACATCTACCTCACTTCCTAAATTAGTTTAAGAGTATCGCAATTCATTGTGAACTTTACAGAAAAAAACATTAAACAACGATTCAGAATATAAGAATCATAAAGACAAATCTTTAAAGCTGCACAGATCTTCACTTTTGAAGAGTTTTGAAAAGTTCTGACAGAAAGACAGCATAATAAATGCTAACTTGCAGAAATATATATAAATAAGCAAATATTTTTCATACCCCATCTCCAGTTTTATGAAAGTCAAGGTTGGGCAGTGTTGGCATATGCACAAAAGCCTTCTTCCTCAGTCCACTGTAGCAATATGTGAACAACAATTAAGGTCTACACTGTCTGATTGTTAGCTGAGGGATAGGAGAGAAGAGCAGTAATTCCTCTGATAACCCTCATAAGCTTCAAAAGCAAACTCAAAACAGAACTAAGAACTCCTGTCATTAGCATGATCTCACAGCCAGTCAGAATCAAAAGTCTATCAAAGGCTGCATTCTTGGCCAGGTCACTGGGTTTGTCAATCCATGCAGAGATACTGGGTATGATTAATTTAATTTGATGACTTAGAACAAGCACTAAACCATTCCAGGCAGCCTCAATTAGCTACTCAACATTCAAATCATTAACATAAATTTTGACTAAACTCTCTTTCTAAAACAAGATGGGAGAATTAACAACAACAACAAAAAGTTAATCACTATTAAAAAAATGCATTCTCAAACTTAGGTTCTACTTTGTTTCTTCTCCTGAAGGACCTCCTCAAACTGAAGTTTCCCAGGACAAGATAAAGTGCCCGATGAGTGCATTTCTTCCTAAGATTTCACACTACTTTTGAGGCACTCTCTCCTTATCCATGATAATTTTTCTGTAGAAATATAAAGACCCAGACTTTTTCTTACACCAATCTCATCAAATCGGTACACAAAAATATGCTCCCTTCAGTATTTGTACTCACTTGTTTATAGGTCTAACAATCAAATCAGCCTTTTTTTTTTTCCTCTCCACAGCATCAGTCTGGGAGCTCACACACAGTGTCTTTTCTCCATGATACACAAATCCTCTCCAGGATCACTAATTTTTCACATTCTGTAAACATGTCTGTATTATTTCCTAGGCCCTGTAGTTTGCAATTGCTTGCATTAACCTGGATGGAGTATAGTTACAGTACAAGAAATCTAAGGAGCCTGGGAATTATGGTAGGTGTGAGACAAGGTCACATTTTGATCATTCTGAATTAGAAACATTGGAAATAGAGCTTAAAGAGATCCCCTGGGTCAAGCTACAATTACATCGTATGAGTTCTTCCTGAACACTTCTCTAGCTCTATTCAATCATGAGCACTAAGTTTCAGATTTCACTGCTAGATAATCCAACACTGTATTTTATGAAACAGTTTAACTGACACATAACTTCTCCATTTACTACAGCGTGGAAGGTTTTTTCCCTCAATGGAAGACGAGCAATTCTGGGCTGCCTGCTAGCATTTAATTCTCTAAGTGCATGCTTCAAGTGAGACCTGGCAAAGGCCAGTACCACAGCACATCCATATCATTACTGTTACTTCTTTTGAGTGGCTTTTAATTAAGGCCTATGAACCTCAATGCCTTTTAGCCTTTTCATGCTCTCCCTCCCCCACTTACTGCAGGGGCTTTGCCTACCCAGCACATCAGGACGCAGTGAGAGTCAGCCCTGGGGAATGCAGCAGGCAGGACATTACTTCACCATGGCTTCTAAGGCCTCTCATGGGAAGGTACAATTCTCAGCTCAGAAAAGAAAAAATTCCGACTGATGAAAAAACTGGTCTGAAAATCACTAACAGTTTTGGTTCCTTTATTCCAATATCTCTCTTTGCACTAAATTACAAAATTTTTTTGATGCCTTGCTGTTGTGACAATTCAGTATCAGAACCTAAATTTAAATACTTGTTTCCAAAGTTATATCTTGCAACCTAACACTACTGCAACTAGTAATTTTTAAAGAACGTTGGAAAAGCATCGGCATTTTTTATTCAACATTACTTCTACATTTAGCCGGTAGTTAAGCCACAACGACAGATGTTCTCCAGGCAAGAGCAGAACAAGTTACTGAGAAGCGTTCTAGCAAAGGATATTTTGATTTGCCTCTTGTGCCTAGACGACGGGCCTTCATATTTGGAAAGACATTTTTCATGATCTTTCCAAAATCAGCAGCACTTAATGGGTGGTAGCCAAGATTGTCACAATAGCTCCTGCAACAAAGAGAAAGAAAGCGTGAATGGAATCGTAGTTAATACCAGAGGCCAGCCTGCATGCTAGACTCCAAAGGTTTTCAAAAGAAAACACTTATCCCCGTCCATATTTAGAACCACATTTAACATTAATGAAGCTATCCACAACGAACTGAATGCATTAAAAATGTATAAACAGAGCTATTAATATCATAGTTTTTGCCTTGTTCTCTACAGAGTTCAAAGACAAGTCATGTGGAGACATAACAAGCAGTGGCACTATCTAGAGCACAGTTGAGATTTACTCCACATCTCAGTTTGAAGCATATGTTCCGATTCACATATTTCAGGACACAATAAAGCAGAGATCCTGTTCTAGCCAGAAGCACAGCTTGAGTGTGGTAAATCCTGCAGGAATATCTGAAAAGCAGTAGGTAAGAGATGCGTCAGTGTCCAGAGAAAGATTTTGCATATATAACTTCTATTTAATAGACTTCAACAGAACTAAACTTAAAAGATGCCTTTCCAGGGAAGCAGCTTTAGAGGTGTAACATAAGCACATACTGAGGACCCAGTCCTCCTACCACAGTGGCTCTATTGAACTATGAGAGCTGCTTGATTATAGACAACCCTATTTAACAGTCCTAAAGTAACAGATTCCAACTGCTGCTACAAATGAAGATCATCATGCAGCTCAGTATACAACCTGATGATATAGGGGAATAAAGAAACAAAACATAATTATTTTGCCATCTTTACTTGTTCTAGTAAAATGGGCACTGTTACCTGTCTTCAGTTCTCAAAAACAGCAAAAGGAATTCTGTTTTGGCATATGAGACATTTAAAAAAATACATTCTTGAGGCAGAGAACAAGAATTGTTGATTTTGCTGTAAAAGGTGAATGTTCTGGAAAATCAGAAACACAAAGCAAAGGAGAAAAAACCAGGACCTGCTCTGGAAGTGTGTAAGGCTGCACGAAGACAGCAACTCCCTGCACTGTTGCACAGACACCGATGTCCTGTGGCCTAAAATGTACCAGTATAAATCCTTCCCAGTGAGACTCCCAACAGCCACAGCATCAACACAAGATAGCAACAACCTCCTTTCCCGTGAGAAGTCCTCTCAGCAATACACAAAACCAACCTGCCTCTGAAAAGGTGACTGTACATGATCAGCGTGGTTATCAGCAAGAGCGCAGAGAAACAATGACTTCACACCCCACAGTTGCCTCTACTCTAATCAGGTACACACACACAAACCAACCCCGGAAACTCAGGCAGATGCAAAGAAAAAGCAGCAGTGTGGAACAGATTCTTCACCCACAGCATCACCCAGTAACAATCTGCATCCAAGCAGGCCAATCAAAATGTCTTCTCTTCAAGTTGTAGCTCTATAGAAGGCTGTATGTATTTCTTGAGATGCTTCCACTACCTTTACTTTCTCAGTGAAAATATTGGTTACTACAGAGCACGTATCTGCTGCTTTTACCATGGCTGTACGTTGGTATCCTCCACTTGGAAAGCACCGCCACAGATTTAATGATTTTGATGAAGACAAACAGCAACATTTACACTCTCTGGTGCTGATACTCCCCTGCAGAGCCTCCCCACCACATCCAAACCAGGAGACATTGCCTACAACTGGTACACAGTCAGGCATCAGTCTAGTTTCTATGTGGAAAATCAAGAAGCTTTATATACAATTTATATACCAACACATTTCATTTCAACGTATGTCACTCACAGAAGCTGGTTTCTAGATATGTCTCTTTGAAGTTATTACAAAGGAATTCTTTGCTGCCTCACTGTACCCTCATAGGAATCAGACATTGCTCCATGTTTAATAAATCGATCTCTGTGTGCTTTTTGTCCCTTGCATCGTGCCAGGCCTCCATGGATTCAAACTTTCGGCTGAAAATTCCTTAATGGAGGGTCTTTGTTGCTTACTGATGCTGATTACTTTAAATCTCAAATACCATTCAAAGGAGGACTCTCCTAATTTCTCTGCCATAGACAGCAGTATCTTTGATTGAAACTCAACAATGTCAGCAAAACAAAGTGACAAAAACAAAAAAAAAACAAGCTAGCAAAACACCAGGATTAGGGACCTACTATTAACTTCAAAGTTAAAATTATTTCCCCCTTAAGAGAAACTAAGTAAAGGGAATAAAATTATCCATCCCTCAAGTCTAGCACATCTGCTGCAAGACAATCACCTGCTAGCAGCAAAACCATACAGTCTAAATGGTCCCCTCATATCCACAGTGGAAGCTCCTGCAAGCCTGTAAATTCTGAGCTATCAGTATCATGGAATTTCAGCCTTCAGACAGATCATCCCACATGGCCCTCCCCCTCCTGGCTTGGCGGAGAAGCCTCCATGTCCATCTGTGGTCTCTCATTGACTTGACAGGACATACCAGGAGTCTCTCCCCTGAAGCTCTTCTCTCTGCTACTTGCACTCTTGGCACATCGCTGAGCCCAGGAGCTGTTTTGCTCTTTGAAGGGAGGTGGGAAACAGACAGGGGGAGGGAAGGTCTGAGCAGAGACAGGAATGACAACGGACACGCGGTTGCTTTGTTCCTTTGTATAGAGCTCCCCTACACGATAAGCAGAAAAGGCTTTTTTTTCTGGGGGGAGGGGAGTAAGATCTTTGAATTGAATGTACTCCAGACATAAAATACACTGGCGGTGCATTTGAATTAAAACACACCAAAAAAAATTAACCAAAAAAGATGAAGAGAGGCTATGCAGCCCAGCTTACACAGCTTCCTGGGCAGAAAAAAACAGCATGAATAGCACATGATAAAGAACCTACTGAATGAAACAAACTGGAGTTCTTGGTTTAGCCAACCCCAAAACAACTGGTCTCCCAAAATGGGTTAGAGTCAAGAACCTCAGAAAGGCATAGGCTCTCATTAGGCTGACAAATAACGCTGGCACATAAATGAGTCCTTATAATCAGACAGGATGGAAATCAGATGTCTCACAACCACTAGAGAAATGAAATTGCAGGTCAGACTCCCAGGAGCAGCAGCAAAGGTGAGAAACAACTGCTCTAAGTGGAGTTTGATTGGCTTTCAAAGGAATTACATGGGTAGTTGCTTATGACATGGGACTAGACTTTGTAACAGAATAGGTCTCATCCTATGTGTATCAGGGAATTTTATATAAAAACCCTGGATAAGCATTACCCAACAAGATTAGTATGTACCTTGTGTCCTTTATGTGTTCAACAGACATGGCATACCTATACCTACTGCCCTCTTCTGTGTCAACTTCTGAATATTCTTCTAACTTGTTGGTTAATATTCTTAACACTAAGTGCATATAATCTATGCATCAGGTGGCACCAAGTGGCCTAGCAGCCAGTAAGGCAAGGATTAATGATTTACAGACTAAAGGAAAGAGATACAGGAAGACTCAAAGACCTCCTAATCCATATTAAGCGTATCAAGTGAATCTTCAGGACACCAAACTTAAATATGAATGACTTTTGTCCCTCACGTCACGGCAGTAGAAGTAAGGTAAGAGGACTCAAGTGTTTACTGAAGGCTCAACAAATAATTTTGTGGGCAAGCAAGGATTTTGCCTGCATAACTACTGCAGGACTGCATTTAGATTTGAAATCCTAATTATCTAAACTCAGCTAAATCTACACATGGCTGTGTGCAGAAGGATGTTTTCTAACTGGGACAAGATACCCAAGTAAAATTGACTTACATGAAAACATTGAAAGGATCTAATGGGAAGCAGCATCCATTCACTGCAGGCTGGATAACGTGCTGGGCACCTCCCCTTGAGCTCCCACACGTTCCAGCCTGTATTCCCACATAACTCCCAGAGGAAGATGGCAGAAGAACTTTGAGCACCCAATAGAAACCCAGCCTCTTACAACTCCATGTATTCTGTCAGTACAAGGAGCATCACAACATCAACAAGAGGTGAACCAGCTCCTATCTACCTCCTTTCTAAAATTCAGCTGCAAGCTCTCAGCCTTCCCAAGTGCTACTGCCTTATATTGTGATGCATTTTTAATTTATTTATCCCTTTCAAAAGAAAGATGAATCCACTCACTTTTATCCAGTTAGAAACACGAATTCACACTTAAATTGAAGCGTAACAAAACAGAAAGAAGAGTCACTGTATTGAATAAGCCCAGTGAGAAGGGACTACTGAAATGTGGAGGAGCTGAAAACACTGTCAGCACTTGCCAATGGTGAACTTGTGTGGAGTGCAAGCTTCTGTCTTTTCCTCTTCATAGAAAAAAAAATGGAAGGTGATGCAGAAGGCTGGTAGTTTTGCAAGATTTATTTTGACCAAAATTTATGGCAGGAATGAAGATGCTGGTATGATGCAGCAATCTTCTGAAGCCTTGCACTTTTGATTTACACATGCAGAGTGCATAAGCTTGCTTATGTGAGCTCATGCAAGGTCCATCTCTGCACACAGAAGAAAGCAATGGTAACTGGTTAATATAACAGAACGGAGTTTTGTGAGGTCTTAGCACCCTTAGGTAAAGAAAAAGGACAAATCAAAACTAACTCACATATTTATATGCCTGTTCCCCACGTCCCACTCCAGGACTACTTCTCCGTTTGTGTGTAAGAATAGCTCATGAAAATATTCAAAGAAACTGAATGTTTTAAAAACAGAACAGAAGCTTTCAAAGGAGAACAGATTCCAAACATTTGATATTTTCCTGAATATTTGCTTACCACCCTTATTTTGTTAGGGAAAAAAAATACAATACACAAATACTTGATGCAGCTACATACAAAGCCATCCAAATTTCACACTCCACAATCTGTAGATGATGATATTTCCGGGCATCTGCAGCTTGGCACAGCATGGAAGCCAAGCAGATTTGTTGCTGAAGCAGGCCATAAATTATTTAATAAGAAATATATTTAAGAATAAGGCTCCCATCTCTCTCCTGCACAGCAGCTGCCGCTGTTGCTGTCTGCGCGAGCGGCTGCTGCTCGGGGATTGGCCGCCCCAGCGTGTCGGTGCCATTGGCTGCGCTGCCAGGCTGCGTCACCGCCTGCAGGAGCTCACAAATAGGTGTGTGCATGTTTATCAACCCCAGGCAAGCCAATGCCATCACGCTTCAGCTCAATCACAGTAAAACACTTCAGCAGAGAGAGTTAATTAGAAGGAGGTATTTGCAGAAAGCAGCCCTGCAATAACAATTACTATTGGGGTGAATCCTGTAGGCACTTAGGAGGTGAAGGGATTCAGCTCTCTGCAAATTACAGTAATCGTTCAGATTATGGAAATATTCATACTAGATCATAAATCTGTTATTCATCTTCAGGCAACTGCACTGAGGATGATTATTTCTTTCCCCCTCCCTCATGGGGTATGTTCTGTAAATGAATTCAAATCCAACTTTCATCAGACAGCTCTCTCTCCCTTGCTTCTAATCGCTTTCTCATTACACGGTAGCTTTGAGACTTGACAACACAGACTCACAGTGGCCTTGGTTACTGGTTTCATACATATTCAGATATATTGTGCCTCTGTAGAAATCAGGTTTGCTGCAGGAAGGTCCAATATTTATGCATTATTCTGAAAAGAAAGGTGTGACGGGCAAGATCATATGTGCAAAACAGCTGCATCTGTGGGGAACAATTCAATCCCTCACCCTTGTTAAGGCAGTCATATAGGTATGTAAACAGGCAGATCAACACATATTGTAACTGATGCTTTTTACCTGTGCCACTGCACAAAACAAACCCAATATTCATTCATTCACCTACTGATACTGATATTCACTTGTTAAGAAATACTTGTCCCTTTCCTTCAGCAACTGTACGTGTAATGCACAATTTAAACATCAGTCTTATCTCCAGAGGCAGCAGCAATGAATACAGTTTGCCACATACTGCATTCTCAGGTACAGCAGCATGGTCCATCACGTGTCCACACACACCAGTGGGGACCTGCAGAGTCAGTGTCACAGAGCACTGCACTGGCTAAAGCAGCAGCATGGCACTCACTTGTACTCATCATACACCTCCTGCTTGGGAAGGGATGTCTCGGGGTGCTCTTCCAGGGTGTTGCGTATCCAGGAGAAGGCGTGCATCTGCTGGGCACGGCTGGACGACATGGAGAGCTGATCGCTGCGGAGAGAACGAGCACGGCTCATGAGGACATGGCTCTGTGGAAAACTTCAGAACTGCCTGCCTATACAGGTGGAGAGAAACCAGAGACAAGGAGGGCCTGCACCTCATGAATCTACCTATTCCTTGAGCCTTAGGCAGCAGTTTCTCCCTCTTTCATCCACAATTTAGCAGACTCCACACACCAGCCCTTGACTGATACACAGCTGCGAGTACACAGTGACTCTTAAATTTATTATTCCTTACTGGCCACCTGTAAACTTTTGCCCACTGAGTTTGCCAGCTGTCCTTTGGGAACACCCAGTTTTCCCAGAAGATACTCAGTGTGCTTCCTGTAGGCATCTGCCTGCCTATAACCATCCTGCTGGGAAGGGGTCTATTTTGTGACACTCTGATCTGCGGGCTGGTTTTCTAGAACTTCCTTCAGTCAAACGAGTGTTACCAGAAATACCATCAGCTTTTTCTTTCACCCACCATCACACTGGTGTTGCTATTTTATGACTTCATACATAAACAGTGTAGGAACAATTACACAGACTGTGAAACACTTTCTGTGATGACTCTTTCATTTTAGGATATTTATAATCACAAGCTTTTCATGCAATAGAAGATTCTAAAGTTTAAAAAAAACCCCAACATCTGATCTACAGGAAAAAAAAAGAGTACTTAATGTTTAATAAAGATTGCTTCTGCTACCAACATCATGTGAATGATTCCTCAGCAG
The DNA here is from genome assembly GCF_017590055.1 of Onychostruthus taczanowskii. Lineage (NCBI taxonomy): Eukaryota > Metazoa > Chordata > Aves > Passeriformes > Passeridae > Onychostruthus > Onychostruthus taczanowskii. The sequence continues at coordinate 5,530,603 of NW_024503679.1, read as the reverse complement.
TTAAGTGCCACAGGAAGTAAAGCAAGTTATCAGTACTAACTGCTCACCTTTACATTCACACACATACCTTTTGTCTCCATTATTGGGACCCGAAGGCAGCTGAAGGTAGAGGTAGAGTTTCTCTAGGTCTGTAAACTTCTCAACTTCTTGCTAAATAAGGTGTTTTGATTTGGGAAAAAAAAGTGGAGAGAGGTAGGAGAGGAAAAAGCACGTAAGAATACTTGAGCTTGACAGCTAAAAACTGTTATCTGACAGTATATTCCTAAATAATATAATTTAACAAGAATATATTTATTTATGTGAAAGAACATGACTGTGAGCACTATGGGACTAGAAATGTGATTTCCTACTTTATTTGCACATGGTCACCCACCAGAAAGCACTTGTTACAATTACAAAATTCACCTGCAATAAAAGCAGAATCTGGAAAAATGTTAACAATGGATTGCTTCTGTAACCAGACATGTAACATGAAAACTTGGTCTTGTCAGACAGAGCACACAAGAAGCACCTCTGAGAAAGCAGAATCATAACCAGCTACGCTGTAACAGCATAGAATGCCAGATGTGATGCTGCACTCCACTATATTTACTAATAGTTAAGTGTCATAGACTTTTATGAAGCCATTTCAAAACCTATCTATGTATGTATGGGTTTTTTTGTTTCCTTTGGAAATCACTTATTGAAACTGTTACTGCACACAAGCCCTTCAGCTAACATCCATCTCACTTATGCCAGGCTCCTCCTCCAGAGGATACCAGCTGAGGATCAGACACGAGGGGGAGTTTTACCTGTTGCATGCAGCCAGTGATTGCTACACAGAGACCAGCTTTTGGTCATCTGAAATCAGTACATGGACTTAGAAATAGAAGGAAAATCAACTGTGATAACATGCTCAGGGCCTGCTCAGCAGCAATGCAAAGAAAGCCATGCCGCAGCAGGCACAGGGGGTTTCCTTCAGGAAGATGCCACAGAAGCACTGCCTGAGCTGGTGCACCATCAGTACAGAGCTGGAGACCCACACAATCCTTTCTGAAGTCAGAATACAGCTTCTGGATTACTGCTAATTCTCCTTTGTCTTCACTGGTGTCTTACTGCCAATGTAACATCTTCCACAAGGAAGAGAAAAGAGGAGGTACCAACAGGCAGTGAGATCTGGCTCACTCCAGCAGTGAGCAGAATGGGGAGTGGGGAAACCAAAAACCTAAACTTCACTTCAAACTGGGGCTCCCTACCAGACCCAGTCACATCCAGACCAACCTTGTTGGCACAAAACTGACAGCAGCACAGCAAAGAGGAGGTTCCACTTCCTCCCCCCTGCCCCCAGACCCTGCACAAGGACTGGTGGGACACGGTGTGCCGGGAAGGGTGCAGGGAGAGCACGGGGTCTCCGTGATCCCAGCCAGCAAACCCCACCCCAGAAATCCTGCACACAACAGGGCCACCAGCGATGGGACAGCCTGCCCAGAGCCAAGAGAAACACTTCAGCAGCACACAGGTAACAGACACTGCATGTGTTGCTTTTATAAGCTGCAGCAAACCACAACATTTGGTTGGGTTTTTTTTTCCTCTGACAAACTCCTGAAATTTGCTGACACCAATTTCTGTGTGGCTCTACAGCAGCTTACACAGCAGTGGTGCTCAGACCACCAAGTATCCAGAGAGGTATTTCCTAATAATAGGTGTATTTTGTCAAATTCTCTGTTCTGCCTTTCCTGTATGAATCACAGCATTTAAATTGGTGGGTTTTGCTTTAGCAAGCTCATTATTGCGAAGTCAACATTCTCCAAAGAAAGAATTTACAGAAAATTAATTATTTTTGAGAAGACAGAAACTTAACAAGAAAAATTGTACTTCGGTATTAGACATCCTCTTATCCAAGGAACTTAGCTCTTTTTGTCTTAAATGGCAAAAAACCAAGCAGTACACCAAAGGGCACCGTCTGGGTGGGATTACCTTGCATGGTAAGCACTAATCCATGAGACAAAAGAATCCCAGGCAAAACAAATCCTCCCCTCCTCTCCCCATGAGTCTGACACTGAAGTGAAAGACAAGTTCTCCCTTCCAAATCTATGCCCTAAGTGTAACACAGGAGGCAAGGTTTTAGAAGAAATATTAAACCTTCCATCAAAATACACTGCAGTAGTCTCAGTGCCCACTGCAGCTGAAGCCATTTCTGTGTCACGGTAGGAGGAAGGGGCTGTGTGGAAGGGCCCTGTCTGAGCCATTCTGCTCACCTGCAAACCCCCCTAACTGATGAAAAAACAAAAAGCCCCAACAACAAAGGAAAAATGTGACTGGGACTGTGTTAGTAAAACCTTTTCCAAAGGATGTGAGTGAGCTGGTCACTCTCTACGAGCAAAACTGCATCCCTGCATCTGAGGTGGCTGAGGATTACAGCTTCCTCTCATCCCTGGCAGAGGCAGCTGGAGAGTGATGTTATCTCACTTCTGCACTCAAACCCCACTCCTCTCCATGCCTGGCCTAGGCAGCACTTTCTGCACAACTCCTTCAGCTTCCAGCAACAGTAGCAGGGAAGCCCTGGAAGGCAGGATCTCCTCAGAATGGGAGAGTTAAAAGAAGTCACAGGCAGTTCACAGAGGTAATCCTACCTGGTTGATAATTAGATAAACCTAAGCTTATTAGATGAGACTGAATCTATTTAGAGAAAATCATCTTAAAACTGAAGCAGTGACAGCAAGGAGATGGAGTATGACAGTCAGTGCAAGTAGATTTGGGAAAGACTGCATTTTGTTTAGTTAAAATTTGTTAAACAGTGTTTTGTTTAGGCTGTTTTCTCTACACATTTCTGAAACCCTCAAAACCTGGTTACAGTCTTGGTAAGTACAGTCTCTTCTTCAATCTCAGCTGACATTCACCAGTTGTCAATGCTAAAGGTCTGGTGAATCCAGTAATAACTGCAGTTACTGTTACTGCAATTGTCCAAAGCATCAAGAATTTACCATTTTTTAATGCAATCAGAATCACAGTATTTGGGAAATTGGAGGAGCACCTCAGCTGCTCTATTAACTGACCAAGAAGAAAAAGGTTCACTCATTCTGTGTTATTCTTTGTGCTAGGTTGGATGCATATGGAAATAAATAAAAAGGAACAAGAACACAGAATATTCTACAAATTCCCACCCCAATCCCCAAATAGGTCAACAGTGTGGAAAAAATAGGTCATGAGAGTGGAAGAGAAAAGGAATGATGCCATTTGAGTGGCATCAAAAGGAAGAATGTGATGCTGGCACCATCTTGGACAAACTCTCCTTTGTGCAGCCTGTTAAAGCTTATGCTACTGTTGTTCTAAAAACCACAGAGCCTGTGCAATATCTGGGGAATCCTTTTCTGCTACTTAAAAGGACCCAAGTAAAAATCCTGCTTGAAGTTTCCTGACCTTGATTGACTGGTTCTATCACATCAGATGAAGATGGTGTAGTTCTCCAAAGGCTATTTATAAATCATATTTCTTCAAGTTGCATTAGAAAAATGCACAAGCATGCTAAACTGCTTGCAGGACTGAGGTGTAAAGCCAGCACAAAGCATTGCCTCTGGTACTCTTGCTCTTCACACATTACCTTTATCCCCTGCAACTGCAACCATATAAAACAAAGGAGGATTCAAAGAAGATGGGGAGCAGGCAGCGTTCATACTAATTTTTACAACTTGGTTTCAATTTAACCAAAAAATCTATCTCAAGCACTCAAAATACCTCCGTGATCTTATGTTCTGAGACAGAAAAACAAAGGACAAAGAATTAAAAACCTTGAGTCACAGCTAAGCAAAGACTTTCAGTAACAGATAAAGCAACAGACATCTCTGCTATTTCTGTTTTGATAGTTTCCAAATACAGATAGGTAACTACAGAAATGCACAGAATAAGTAGCAAACAAATTAAGCCACATAGATCTGCTCCAAATTAATCTGTCCTTTTGCTGCCTAAGATAGACATGGAACAAGATTTTCACTGAAATAGATGCAACTTTATCAGTTTAACAGGCATTTTGATTGAGCAAAATAAACACCTGTGAAAATAAACCAGGATGACCAAAACTATGTGGGGTAGTTTTTTTAATATGAAAATAGCACATTTTGATATCTGTTTCCATGTGGGAGACACTAACTTGCCACTGCAAGTTTCTGCAGCATAAAGAGACAAAGATCTATTCAGCACAGAATGAGGTTAAGGACTTAATCTGTGCTATAGGAAACAGAGTTTATTCATGTTTCTGCTTGAAGCAGAGAACCTAGAGATTTGAACAGGAATCCCCAAAATCAAAGAATATCTTTCAAGGTTCCTGACCTTGGTGGATTGGTTCTCCCTTTCTGGTTTTCTCTGACTGCTGATCTACTGTCAGGTCACAAACATTAGTCAAGCTTCATTTCAAAGTTGTCAAAAGGCATTACCATAGGAAAACTCCAAGCAAAAAAAAAACAAAACAAAACAAAACAAAACAAAAACCATGTGCTTTTTCTGGATTGTTTACCTAGTCAGGCCAAACTCTAAATAAGATAGAAGAAGAATAGAGTAAGGAACAATCAGAAGAGCTGCTACTTCTGTAACGTACACCCTGCAAATGTCATTCAAATTTGAACTATTTCAAATTTCCATAATTAAAGCAGAATTACAGGTTATTTTTGTCCTCAAATTTGGATAAAGGGAGCTGAAGGCCAGGGGCACTCTGCAAGCTTTATGCAAGATTACTGTTTTAGAGAGCATGGACTGCTCTGAGTATTTCTTTCCACACTTTGAGTATTTATAGAAGACTACACTCTAATCAAAGTGAAAAAGTGCCAATGGCAATGTAACCTGCATCTACTGGCAGAAAGGCCCTAAAATTTGTCATACTTCAGCAGAACAAATATCTATTATTTAACAACCAGAGCTAAAAATAGCAAAGTAGTCAAGCAATCATCTCCCCATTCTATGAATAGAGAAGCAAAAAGCAAAGGTGAATTACTCTAGGTCAGATGGTTTGTTGGAAGTATCACCAAGACAGAAAATAACTAATATTAAAAACACTTTTTTAATTCTAGAAAGCAGCCAAATAAATACATTTAATATGCTTTATCTGAGCAGAAGCAGGAACATATTTCACGTGCTAAACATTCCAAACAAGCCCTAAAAGCACATGGCAGCTTTGTTCTGACAGTATCCAAGCACAGCTGCCAAGGCTTTGTGGAGCTTCTGCCTGTTTCCTGTAGGACCCAAGAGACAAGTGGCACCTTCGCTGCCTCAGGACAGACAGACACTGCCTCAGCACACCCCACAGCACCAGCAGCTCTGGTTTCCATCAATCCAGCACTCTCTCACCAGCACTAACCTCTTTTCAGAGGACTAAGGAAAGAAACCTTGGCCTTCTTGCTGACTGATTATATGGAGCAAACAGTTTTAAAAATCCGGTTCAAAAGTTCACTTAGTATGTGGCTACAAATATAACAAGAGAAATCATAAGAGAATCTACTGCTAGACATGTTTACTACAGTTAAAAAGATGTCATAATGAATTTTTAATGACTGTTTACACCACAATTCTTGCTAATTATCTTTTTTGGATTGCACAGTACACAATGATTTCCTTATGATCTCCCAGGAAGTGACAGTATGTGGGAATGTGAGTGGTGCAGTGTAAAAGTTGAAGGCAGGTAACTCTGGACTCTTGCAGGAGCAGTTGCAGTCTCAGTGCCCTTACACTGGCTGCTTTCCACAGTGACCTCCACTCCAGACTATCGCCATCACCTCTGCTTCTTCCTAGAGCTCTCCCTGCTGAACTGTTGAACTCGGCAGCCTGTGAACATTTGTGTGCGGCTCTGCACACGGGGGCTGTGACTGGTGCTACCAAAGGAGGGATTCAGAGCCACACAGCCACAGCCTTTCAGTTCAACATGCTTGTAGATTCTCTCTTGCAGCTCACAGCTTTCCAAAGCACTTAAAATCACAGAAACCGCTTTGCCAGAATTCAGCTAAATTTTGATTTCCTCAAGCTATTCTGATCTTGGATTTTTCTTTTTAAAACCTGAACAGCATTAGATCTACCTTTGCTAACCTAGAGTGGCTTTTCCACTGTTGACACAACTCCTCTGAACTCATCAGCAGGACAGACAAGGAAGCATCTGGAACAGAAAATTAGACCATCAGGACACTGCTGCTCCATTCCAAGTCAAGCCATGGAGACTGCTTTGTGTCCAAGACTTCTCTGCCAATCCAAGGGATGAGACCTACCCAATACCCTCAGTACAAACTGACAATCCCTACCTCAGTACACAAGGTCCATAAATCTGCAGAACTTAATGCAAAAATAGTCCTAGTGTAATTCCATTTTCTTAAAACAGATTGCCAAAAGTAGATGACTGGTGAGCCTCCTACTTGTTTACTCCCTCTCCAATGCTGCTTAGAAACACCTACCCCAACTGCCATTTTTTTCTACAGAAATACCTGGTGTTAAAAGAGTTTTACAAATGCAGTTTTGCAATCTGTCCTTTTACCACTGAAGACTCATATACAAAATTAAGATCTTACGGCACCTGCTTGGTGTTCACAAAAGTCACTAAGAAATAAAGGGGACAAAAATTACATTCTGCATCCCTATTCCCACTAGGTGCATTCAAGAGCTTTTAAATAGAGGTTCAATGGGGTCCAAAGTTTGTTTGAAACACAATAAAGCTTTAAATCTTGTACAACAATAATAAAAACATTTTAGGGCAAGACAATTCAGTACCACCTGAATTAGCCTTTGATAATGTGACTTTGAACAGTATTCTTTGTTAGCTCAGCCATACTATTTGATAGTATCAGATGGCTGTCTATGGCACATTTTTGTCTTATCCACTGGTACTTCTGGATGAAGTGCTGAAGGTAGAAAGTCAGGATAAGCAATCCCTTCCAGTGCTAAGATTTATGATCTCAAGACTCTGATTTAAAAAAACTTGCAACCCGCTCACTACTAAAAACAAATAAAACCTCTTTCTGAACTACTGCTTCCCAAAAATAATCTCTTATCACTGCCTAGATCCTGTTATTTTAATGCACAAATCAAGATTTTGCAATTCAAGGGCCTTTCCTGCTTCAAAAAATGATCTCTCTGCCCTAAGCAGCACAGCAGAGCCAACAGGACCTGCAGTGTTGCACATTTCTGGGAAGGTACCTGAGATGGTAACTCATTTTGATCACATTTAGAGGTAGTACCTTCAAGTACTGCTAAGGAAAGGCTTCATAATAGCTGTCAGTCTCCAGAGCCATCTATTTTGGTCTTGCAGCTCATTAAATATTGAAAAGCATTCTGGAGTTGTACTTACCAAAATGCAGTCCACTTTAGATTGTACAGTTTTGCTAGATGTGAGGGAAGAAAGAGAGAAGAGAAATACTGAATTAGTTTAAAATCAATGACAAAAATATTACATATTAGAATTTCTATCACTGCATTACAGACTTTGTATCTTACTCTGAAATATCCTGCTAGTCTATGGAATAACAGTCAGCTGTCTTTCTGTAGAAAGTGACCCAAACTTAACTGCTTGCTAGAATTCTTGCTGCTTGAATAAGAACTTTTACATAAGAACTGCATTTTTTAAATGAAATACCATTGCAACTATTATCCCAAGCTGCAGTGCAGCCAGGATGGATGCCACTACTTTTATTGTAGCTCTTACACAATTCAAATGCATTTGACTTGTTTATCTGTAAACACAATTAACATCCCCTTCTCCCCATGCTAAATCCCACCACTTCAAGGCATGTATTTCTAGCTTTCCAAAGAGCTACTACAAGGCACACAGCTGTTATTCCACTGGCAGCTCTGGAGTTCTCCAAGTTAGTCTCTCTACCTCCCAGCTGGCTTATTAAGACTACACTGGGTGGGGATTCAATTGAAATATGCCAGGAATGACCTCAGTGCATGTGCCAGGGCAGGCAAACAGTATGGAACTTATTATACTTCCTATAAACACACCCATGAGCAGCTCCTTTGTTTCTTAAGGGTGCTGTGCTTCACATGCTTCCTCTGACAGCATTAGTTGAAGGTAGTTTGTCACTGCTCTGAAGAGGAGCAGGAGGTTTCCAATACAGAAAACCCTAGCCTGAACACGTACTGAACAAGCATCAAACAATTATTTTTTTAAGTTCAGAGAGCAATTATTTTCCTAGTAAAATAAAACATAATTCAATCTCCTTAAACAACAAAACATTCCATGGAAGCTATTTTGCTTTTGTACAGATGCTAAAAAAGCTAGACTAAGTCAAGTAACTGAAGGATCTCCTAAAACTCTAAGAAAGAAACAAGTAAAACAAATGGCTCTAGTGTCTGGTGGTGAGAGGAACCAGCATGTACTGTTCCATCAGATGCCCAGAGGCAGGAGTTTGGTTGCTCTGCTTGTTACACCACTTCCACTTTGAAACAAGACAATCTAAAAATCTGTTTTGTAGAGGCTGCTAACACTGATGACCCTTCCCATACAAGAACTGCTCAGGTTACAGTGACAGACTACAATAAAAACTTTCAACAGGTCAGAACATTTGAAGTTCACTGAAACAGATCCCTCAGCAGACATGCACTTCAGCTGACTTTGTGTAGAAGCCATCAGGTGAGTAGAGAGGAACACCAAGGAGACAGTAAAGCAGAGCTGCTGAGGATTTTGAAGAACAGGGAGTGCTAAGGATGGTAATATGGAAGCTCTGCTTTGCCTTGGGAAAGATGCTCACATACACTGCAGCAGCTGAACAAGGGAACCTAAATGTCATCTCACTCATCAAAACCCACCATCTTACCAGCAAAACCAAAGGACACCAAGCATGGGAACCTGCTGCTGCTACATGTTGCCAGTGCATCTGACCCAAAGCTGAGCAAATTGATGGGGACACAGCTGCTCCAGCAGCACTTCTCCACCCTGGACTCCACCACTGCCTCCAACCCCAAGCAGGTCTCAGTCCCTGTGCTGCTGCAGATCAACAGCCTCTCCTACAAAGCACAGGCAACAGGAATCAGGCATATGTACCCATTCTTGTACTCAAAGCTCTTGTGTGGCTCCACATGACAGCTTATGCAGACAGGATACATAAAGGGCAAGGGGATGCAGGGTACAGACACAGCAAACTCAGCCCAAACACAGCCCCTACAGACTTGCAGACAACACCATGCACTGGGCTTTTCAGGAGAGCACACTCCAGCCAGCACAGCTTCCCTTCTGCCAACCTGAGCATCAGCATGCCCATTTGCATTAACATCTTCTTCTTGCAAAGAGAAAGAGGCAAGTTGCCAGGAGGCAGCTGGGCAGGAGATCCCTAGAGCTGTCCTTTTATCTCCAAGTATCAGTCTGAGTCAGGAAACGTAAACTCTCAAATTTAGTTGGGGCTCTTCCAGTTGTGACCTGTGCTCCTACAGCACCGATCAACAGCACCGAGAAGCTGCAGCAGAGGAGCAATAACAGGGCCAGGAAATACAGCTTCACTATGTTTCCTTTTTTGTAAACTGGTGGCACAAAAAGAACAGTCAAGTTCATGCCCTCCAATCTGCAAGCAGATGTTGTGACATTTTAAAAGGCAAAGGTCCCACTGCTTCAGCAGGGGTAAGTGTGATCTCTACTTAAAAAACAATTTTTCCATCTCCTGCTCCACGCTCTTGAGTATACTGGGAGGACATCTTTCAAATTTGTTAGTGGTAAACTGAGGTTTCTTTCTTCCTAACCAGAGCACAGGTAAAAGTTGCTTCATTTTATAAAGCTTGTGCCTAACAACAAAAATGCCTATTTCCCTTCCAGCCGAGGCAATCAAAGTGAAGGAATGGGAGGAATGAGCCCTTTGACTGGGACAGTACTGGGACCTGAGCACTGCACAGAAACACTCCATTTGGTGACACTGCAGGATACATCCCCAGCACACCAGGAGATAAAAGGACAAGTGAGAAAGGTGGCAAAGGGACAGACATCCCAGTTACACCTGCCACCTTTGTTTATTTTGCCCCACTTGTTCTCTAGCAGAACATACATGCTTTGAAAGCTGAAGTTTCATTTACAAGTAAGTCAGTCTGCTTCTGTCCCTGTCAAATGAATCCCTTATCTAATTACTACTGTAATTACCATGCCTGCAACCAGCAATTCCAACAACCAGGCTGAATCAGGCCCTACACAGAGCCATTTCTAACATCTGGAGGCCATTACCCACATATTTTTGCTACCCATGAGCAGCTGCAGGAAAACAGCAGGAAAGCAGCAGACGTTCTTTCTAAAGAAAATAACCATTTGAACCTCTTTGGAACCTAAGCCCATTGGAAACTCAGAAACTGCACCTAAAGCCCACAGCCAGCACTGCCCCTCCTGGAGGCTCATTGTGATTCACCCTCACCTAGAAGCACAGCTGGTGTTACTCTCTCCTTCATAGCTCTTCATGATGACAGTCTCCCTCAAGTTAAACTAGTTCACTTACTTGATCCAAAAATTAATTCAGGCTACTTCATGAAGTTTTATCCAGGACAAGATTTGTGATTCTGGGGGTAGCTGTCTCTTGTGAGCAACAACAATTGTGGCTACTTTTACAGCTGCCTTGGATTTGCCAACTTGTGCCCAATGACCCAACACAAGAACCACAGAGCTCAAATTTTGTATCAAAACCTTGTATGTGCTCCTCTCCAATCAAAAAATACAGACACTACCACAACCAACAAGGAGGCATTTATTAATTTATTATTATTCAGTTGTCATCCTATTGACTGTTTCGAAGACACATGGAGTGACTCAAGAGGGACCCTGCTGTACTGTCTACAGCAATGCTCCTCAAAAATGTCAACTGCTCTAAACACACCAATGCAGATCAATCTGGCCATTTCTGGTCACCTACCCACCAGCCACTCAAAAACATGCACCCAGCTTCTACTAATTAATAAAACACCAGAGAAAAGGAGGTTTCTTAGGCTGTGCTTGGAGAAGCTGCACAGGGCAGCTCCCTGAAGAGCTGCTGTGTCTCATGGAGAACCCCAGACCCTACGACTTCCCAGAGAACCATGTGTTGGCTGTTTTGCGTCTGCAGCAAAAAGCCTTACAGGAGGGGCCAAGACCTCTAAAGGATTCTTGAAGGTAAGTTTCAAAGGCTGTAGTGATTGAAGCTTCTAAAGGCTGAAGACAAACTCCTGAAATTATCTTCAGGAGAATGAGATCAGGAGAAATCAGATGAAAGTATTTCCTCAAACTGCTCTTCTGCCTTCTGCCAAAGTATGCATTTCTGTTTTCCCTGACCTCTTTATGTATTTCTGCTCAGAACAGCCCTGACCTGGCATGAGCAGAATTAGGAGTGTATTCTCTTCCCAGGTGAGCAGCTGAGTTTACTTTGCACTGAGGGAGAGGGGAAAAAAGCAGAAGAATAAGGCAAGGAGATGCAATTCTTTTTTCTAAGTGGCATAAAACCAGATGCTGCCAACCTTCCTCTAATTAAGCAATACTTTCCTTTCAGGAAGGGGCAGCTGAATTGTACTGAGTAATATTAGACTACTGTATTACCAGAAGTGGCAGAATTCAGTTGCTCTGAGCACGAGTACCTCCTTAATGTTGCAAATAAGAGACGCTTTCTGTCTGTGAGACCAGAAAAAGGGAGGTGGTTGGGAGAAATAAAAGCAAGCCCTTGAATTTATCAGCTCCTGCCTGGTTAACCCTGAGCCTTCCCAAAGCCTGCACAGCCCTGAAACCAGCCTTTAGCAGCTTGGCAGCTGAGAGCACTCAGCCCCATGAAAGGCAGCAGCAGGACCAACACTGTGGGAGCACAGGGAACAGCCACCCTGCAGCACAGCTCCTTTCCTGGGACACACATCCCAAGCACAGCACTGATCCCTGGCAGACGGGACAGCAGCACCTCCAGGACATTGCTGTCCTGCTCCCTCAGGGGAGACCTCCCAGCCCCAGCGTCACATAGGACATGGCTCTCACCATTCAGGCACTGGCAGTGCACTCACCCCTCAAATGGAGGAGGATGTCAACAACAACAGAGCCAGTTCAACCCAACTCAGCAGACAAGTGGAGCCACAATCGGCTGTACAGAATTTAATAACGGTTTGAGTAAGTGGTCACATGTGGGAAGCCCAGAGTGATTTTTTCATCAAAAGTTTGGTGCATTCTGTGAAATTGCCACAGATACTCTGCTATCCCGTTCAGCCCAAGACTGCAAACATTTGCACAAACTGAAACATCCTCCTGAAAACAGCCTCTGTATAGCTGTGTTTCATGGGCTTGGCACTTATTGGACAACCATAATGCAACTGATGAAAAGAAACCACTTTCCATCACTGCTCATAACTGAGCCTTACATCAGGAAGGCAGGGCTTAACTCCTGACCAGACAGCAAGGGCTCCCCTCTGCAGGGTCCCAGTTTCCAGCACCAGAGTATTAAGTTACATTATTACCCAACATGCAGCAGCAAAAAGTTGCAACTAAAATGGATAACCCCAGTGTGCAGTTACTTACCATGGGCACAGTTACCTAGTTATTCACCTCAGACTGCAAACCACCCTCTCAGCCATCTGAGAGAGAAAATGTTTACAAAGTTATAAAATAAACGTCCTTTGGAAAAACCAAAAACCCAGCAGGAACTGTTCAGGCCACAGGAAAGTTCTGAGTGGCTCACATACAGCACACACAACCCTGACAGTGCATGGTGACACTGCTGCCCCGGCATTTCACTCACACCTGAAAACAAGCCTTCCACAAGAGAAGGCTTAGAGCTGTCTGCCAAAGGAGTGTCTTGGTCATACGTCCTTTCAAAAATGACTGCGATCTGAAAAGCCTCCATTTCCCAGTGCATCTGCTGCTCCTCAAGCTGCTCAGCACAGGCCGAGGGGTACTCTGGAGGGGCTGCTCCTGTCGGCAGCAGGAGCACATGAGCAGCCCTGCCAGGCATGTGTCTCCCAGGCACAGGAGGCATTTGGGTGTTGACAGCACCCAGGAACTCCTCCTCCTCTGCAGTGTCCTGCTGCCCCTTTCCCTCTTGCAAAAACCCACTTCAGCTCCCAAGGAAAACAAGTCAGAGTCCACTACAAAGTACCAACAGTGACAGTTTTGGCAAAGTCATCTTTCTGAAAACCTTGTTAAAATAGGGAGGGTCATTATTAAACTGACCACACACCCTTTTGGAAAGATTCAGTCTGAATTCCACTACTCTGACTGCATCAGGTGACATTTAAAAAAAAAAAATCTCTATTTACTCTGTGTGCTGTGAGGAACCACTCAATAAAAGGATTACCAACCCCATTACAGTAAGTGGTACTATCAGAAAGGTACTATTATCACATCCTTACCACGACAAGCACTGTGTCCCAGCAGTGCCTGCAGCAATCAGCCCTTAATTCTTAATCTTACTGAATTAATGCTTCTCTTTCTTAGACTAACAGCTCTAAATATATCTTTATATAACCTTCCACTCAGAAGCACAAAGAAATGTTAAACTGGAGCCAAGGATCATCTAAGGAGAAAATTATGAAACAGCCGCCTATGTGTGCTGCTACTCAATTAACATCTTAACATATGCCATGTTACATTGTCTGGCTTGGCTCACTGTGATAAAGAAGTAAAATGGCTGTAAAAGCATTTCAATTAAATATTTAGAAAGCAGAGCTGCACGAGGTTGAAACTTGTTTGAATTGGCAAAATGACGACTATCCATACTGCTCAGCTACTGCCGTAAGAGCTCTAGCCCAGGGCACCGAGAAAGCAAAGCACACCCCGGCCATGGCCCTGCACCCCGGGGCCAGGAACCCCCTCCCATCCTCACCTCTCACCCCCGGGCGTGCAGCAGCCAAAAACCAGGAGGCTTCTGATGCCACCTAGGGGCTCTGTCCCTGCCTGCACTGCTCCCTGCCCCGGGAGAATCCAGTGTCGTGCCCCAGACACCGGGCACTTGAGCCTCGCACAAACACAGCAAACAGAGGCGAAACATTTAATGCAAGACAAATTAGATCTTTCAGGATTCAAATGCATTTATATTTTTATTCCATATAAAAGCCACAGGGACCACAATTGCATCCTAAAAGCACATGAAGTATCACTATTTCCCTGAAGTATAAAAATAGAGGAAATGCAGAAAAGTGTCCAACTCTCAGGCCTCAAAAAGTAAACAAAGCAAGAATTCACCAGCTGGTAAATATTGTCTCTTTCGGTCTGAAGGCAGATCCCTCCTCAATCCCAGGCAAACCACCCTTCTCAGCAAACCCAGGAGGCAAACGTTCAGCAAGCCAATAAAACAGTGCAACAAGAAGGGTGAGCTGCAACTACTTCACCCTCCCTGTAACCTAATCCATCTCCTTCCACTCACCAGAAAGAATCAGCCAAACCAGTTTTCCATCACACATAAGAAGGAGCAATGCTATATCACAGTGCTGAAAAGCATAGTGGTTCAGCATGCCTTGAAGTTAATGCAGGTTAAAGTGTGTCAAACATGTGACTTCAACACTTGTTACTAAAATAAATGCACTTAAAATAGTTCATAGAGAATAAAAATTTAATCCCTTCACCATTTCTGACACTATGATCATTTTATGAGTATAAATAATGCCAACTATACAAACAGCTGAACAAAGAAGGAAGATGAGACTGCTAACGAAATGCCCAAGTCTCAAATGTAGCCCATTGTAATGAACTGCCAAGAAATAATTAGCCAGCAGACATCAGAATACCTATGTCTGAAACGTAGGTCTATAAACATCTCTTTCTGCTCTCTGAAGAAATGTAGTTGCATTCAATGCTAAAGGCTTGTTCCACTATTCTTAAAATAACTGGGAAGAACTTGCAACAACCACACACTGCCAGGTGCTCTATTCCAACAAGACAGTCATTTAAGTTCCTGGGGTTGGGGTTTTTTTTACATTTATTTAAATTCAGTATATTGCCATAAGTTACAGTAATGAACTCTGAGAAGAGACAAAGAAAATGCTTTTACACAGCTCTCACCCTCGTTCTTTCAGCACTGCTCTGAATTAAAATCAGTGCATATTGTTACATTCAGGCAGGAGATTCTTTTCCAAGGATGCAGTGCCCTCTGTACAGGATGTGGGAAGATAATATGACTTCAGAGGAGAGCATCCTGTATTTATTACTAACAACCTACAATCTCAAAAAAGTATAACGAGAAAAGATTATTTCAGAAGAAATTTCATTTCATGAATGTCCCATTGAAAGCAGAAAGTTGGAAACAGTCACTAGACATGCAGGTTTGTGGCTACAGAGCAAATCATCCATTGCAACAATTCACATATTCCACAATGAAAACTGCTGGGTTTTGAAACTAAGTACAAAAAAATAAATCAACCTTTGGTTGCTTCACAATCCAATCTATACATAGCTAAGAGATCTGCTGTGCTATTTTCAGCTGAGGTCACCAGAAGCCCCATCACAACATTATTACTTAAGGGTCTGAACTGGAGGCACTGTAAAGCCAACTATGAGACACTGGGATTTTACTCCAGCCTTTGTCCCACATAGCTCCAACAAAGGATGCCTAGTGAAACCAAGGGGGTGACACTCCCCAGCAGAACTTAAAAACCAAACAGGAAATTCAGTGCATCTACAATACACACGCACAAAATTGTTTCTCTTCCATGACTGCAGAGCCAGGTAGCTGGGGAGGAGGAGGAAGGCAGCACCTTGCTGTGCATCACAGCCTGCCACAGGTCACAGACCTGATCCTCTACTGCCTTTCCCTTGGGAAATGGTGGCTACAGACACCTGATGGCAAAGCAAAACAATATTCATGTGAGAAAACAGGAAGAGTTCTACACTCTGCTTACAGGTAACACACACCCAGCAATGTACAAATCTGCACAGCGCTGAGTTTACTGTACATAGCTCAGAGCTCAGCTGAATCCAAGAGAACAGCTCCCAGTGTCAGCAGCTCTGCAGCAAGGCTTTCCCAGCACACGTGTTTCCCAATGCTGGCACAGGTGCCTGGATGGCAGATTTAAGCCTGTTCATAAAAACTGGGTTTCTTCTTCTTTATTTCACATTATTTCCTTCAACATTTTCAAGACCCACAGCTATCCTAGTTACATTCTCTTAACAGAGAGATTTGCTGCTACTGGTTGTACCTCTCTATCTCCTTATTCATTCGACACCCAGGGGCTGTCATCTGGTTTGCAGTGCCACAACCCAGTCCCATCCAAGCTCTTCTGTGGCTTTATCCTGAGGGAGCAGATGAGACCCCCTTGCCCTGCAGAGCCCCACAAGAAGCCAGCAGCCAGACAGTGCACACAGCCATCCCCTCCCCAAAACCTGCAGGGCCAACAGCTGCCGGTGTCCCTCTGCCAGCCGGGAAAAGAGCCCCAGCCTGCCAAGACGCTGCCATCTCAATGCTCCCTGGGCCTGGCACACACTGGAAGCAGAGGAGCAATCCAGGGGCTGCCCTAGGCCTTTCACAGACTCTGCACTGAGGAGACCCAGCTTAACCTGCAGGGTTTCCCTGGCACACTCTTTGTCCCTCCTCCATGCCACAGATATCCTTCTCCCCCCTCCACACTGAACAGCTCCCCCCATAGGTATCAGCCTGTCCTTCTGCAAACAAATTCAGCTTGTATCTAGCCCTCTCCTGCCAAGGCTGCTTGCAACATCCTATTACCCCTGCTTCTGCCCTGATTTCTGCACACATGCATTCCTCCTTCTCCTTGCTCCTTCTTCTCTCATGGCTGCCCACCACACAGCTCCTGTGTACCCTTTTTTCCACTTGAGGAACCTGTACCCGATTGCTGACTCCCATGGAATGCAACTCTTCCAACCTCTTAGGTTTCCCTGCGCTGAGTAATGCCCTGAGTATCTACATGCACTCTCCAAGCATCTGCCCACTAAAAGGGTCACTCACTTCTTTCCTGCTAGATGGGCATGGCTTCACTGCCACAGGAAAGGCAACTTCTCACCAACTTGTGCCATGGTGCTCACTGGCACATCTCAGAACCCTCTCCTGTCCTTGACTTTACCATCAGGTGAAAATTTAAAGCTGAACACATACATGCAGGATGAACATACAGCCTCCCATCTCAGAGGACTCCCCCTTGTTCAGCTTCCACAGGTTCTTTCAGGCATCCATCCTTCAGCCTTGCACCTGCACCGAGGCACTTCTCACTCACCTCTGCTCAGCAGCTTCAACCCACTCTTGACACAGAAGCTCTGGTCTCTGCAAATAAAGAGCTGCAAGTAGCCAGAAGACTCTTGCCTATCTCAAATGCCAGTTCACTGAATGCTAAAGCTGTGTAACTCATCAGCTTTCCATACTCTGCTTCTGGGGGTAAGAAAAAATAATCTATGTGGCACTTTTTAAAATGGTTTTAAACCCTAAAGTAGGATCTTTAGTAGGAAGAGTTACAAACACGTGCTACTCCAATTCTTAAGGATTTTATGAAAAGTAGTTTAAACACAACTGCACTCACTCCTAGGTGGAAAATTAACTTTGTCCAAGAGGTACCTTACATGGCCCTGCAGGGCAGGACTGGCTGCTCCCACCTGGATCACATTTGCAGCTCTGGGGCATTTTCCCTCAGGCCAGCCCAGCTCCACAGCAGCAGCAGCACAGAGCTGCAGGGCAGCACTGCAGAACCTGCAGTGTGGGCAGGCCAACACCATGCACTCCACCCCACACTCTGCCTCCTTCCCTGCCTTCTGACCAGCATTTAACACCCCACAACTTCAGGGTCAGTTCTCTGTCCTCAGAACAGGGAGCAATGTGTGCAGCCATCCTACTTCTACAGGCAATGAGGGGGACAGGACCCAAAAACCTAACAGCTTAGCCATTTTCTTCTCAAGCAACACACCTGCTTTGCAGGCACAGCATCATCCATAGGCATTTTGATACCTGTTTCAGGAGTTTTCATATTGTCATGGTGTTCTTTTGAAAATGCAGCAGAGGGCATGTCACCTGTCCTAGTACAAAGTACTGAAGCCACAGCCACACAGGCCACTGAGTTTAGCACCCTATTCAGACAATTTACAGAACACCTGCATGGATTCATTATTCACAGCACGTATATTCTAAACATCCCAGGGAGCTGCACAGTTACACCACAATTTATTTAGTAAAAGAGTCAAAACCAGAAAAGGCTGTGCTTGATTAAATCTAGATCAGATTTCAGAAAAGCTGCACTACACTTCTGACTTTCCAAAAATCATAACAGCACAGAATTATATTTCAGATGTACGTAGACAGCTCTACAGAAGTACTCACCAGCGTAACAGCACTGTTGACATTTACCTATAGGCTACCACATGTTTTCAGCACCTAACAATCCACTGAATTATGCTTCTGCAAAAGTCTCACGCTAATGGTACCCACAATTACTTGTCTGAGGGGTCCTTCCAGAAGCAGACAGTGTTTAAGAGCCCTACAGAATTGACTGGTCTGGATTTTCATTCCTGTGAATCACATCATGCGTAAACATTGCAGCAGGAGAGCAGATGTCCACATTACGAGAATGAAAATGTCCATTCCTGATTAGTAACACAGTTTGATTTCAATTTTCACAGTGAACTATATGCTGCTTTGCCACTCCTTTGCTCAAGAGCTGAACTAATCAAGTCAAAACTGCAACTCACCTTTCTGAGTTTGACAAATTCCAGAAGAATACAACACACTCAAGCTATCTCCAGATCCTACACTGGGCCTCAAAACCTACATTTACCACAAAGCTACTGCTATTTAAAGCACTCAGCAGTAACTAAGAACTTTACTAAAGTGACAAGAATCACTGCGAAGTAACAAATAATTAATAGTCCTGCACTGCAAACACCCATTGCAAATATTTTCACCCTGAACAGCTGGAGCTGCTCACTGACAGCATCCCAGGGCATACATGGGTGACTAAGCGTTCACAGAGGGGCATCCACACACGGAACCATGTGGTTTTCAATTAAGTTACAAGGTTCACCAACTTGATTGTACAAACCATAGCAATTGATGAGTCCACATTCCTACCCTTCCAAGAGAAGGAAGCTGCTACCAAGAAAGATGCAGTCCATGCAGACACGTTCCATGAAAACCAAGTGGGGACTGCCTAAACTCACTGGTACTAAACAAAACAAAGTATTTTGTTTCATGTCTATTCTTAGCCTTAGAGCTCAAGACTATGATAATTTTTTTAGCTGCTATTAACCAAAAACTGACTACTCAGAGTGTATTCAGGCATGGATCTACAGGGTAATCAGACACCTGGCTTCTACTCAGAAGTTACCAATAACAGAGAGGTGTCTGGATATCCTCATGGATCACAGAATTAATTATACAGGTTACCAAATCTTAAGGGTCAGCATTTTTGCTATTTTTTGCATGATAAAATGATGCTCAAGATTAATTTTTAACTGAAGATTCACTATAAACTGCATTTAGACAAACCTTTGTCCAGCGTAATTAAACACACACAAACCACCAGTATTTCCAAATATTTCAATTGATTCAGCAAGTTATCTCCCAACAACTAACAGATTATGCTCAAAAATCTTCCAGAGATATTTCTTGCATTTTAAAACTATATCTACCATTCCCATTTCACTCACTTGTTGAATGGAAGAGACAAATACTTTTCCCTCAGCTGCCATTTAATTTCACAACTTTTTAGGAGTCAGTGATTGAACTATAGCACTGGAATCAAGCATAATGAAGGTAATGCTGTAGAGCAGGTTCCTGGAGCCAAAAGCAGGCTTAGCTCTTCAGCAAAATGTGGTTCCAGGTGTGCAGCTTCCAATTACTGCCACTGAGTAACTTGACAGTCTTTTAAATATCAACTAATTAATTTAGTTTATATGGCCACTAATAGCAATTGTAGGCCCTCACCATTTATCATGCTAAAAGGCTTAATACAGAAAGAAAATCAAACCATAAAATTGACCAACCTTTTATACACCCTTAATGAAAGGAATTTTGTCACATTTTGTCAGAACTTGGATAAAAAGTTTCTGTGGCATAGTCTGACTCCTGCAAAAATATTTCAAGATTATTTTTAGCCCTTTCTTCAGACAGTCCCATCCTAGCAGAAGGAGCTTTCACCAAGGGCTGGCTGGCCTCACAGGTGCCTCACCCACAGCTACCAGGTTCCACCGAAGCAGCACAAGGAGAGCAGAGCAATCAGGAGCTTGCACAAAGCATCTGCACCCAGCTGGGAGCGGGTGATGCCGAGCACCAAGGAGCACCACAGCTCTCCTGGGAACGGCACCCTGGGTGCTCTTCCCAAGAACCCTCAGCACACACAGCAAACTCGTCCTGAATGTCCAGCCCTGAAGCAGACACCTCGAGTCTCAGTTTCTGATTGCCTCCCGACACTGCATTCACACAGGATCCAGAATCCCTTTGCAGAATTCTCTTCCCAATTTAACAAGCACCCAAGCCTCTCAAGTACCTTCCTCCACTGAACTAGCAATAAAACTAACATGTGGTTCTGAAAGAAGGAGCTGTCACATTTTTTTCAGAGCAGATTAAAAAACAAGACTAAAATTCCATCCACAAAAAATATTAAATAAATGTTAAAGCTTTTCAATTTAGAGGCCTTCAATGAGTTACCACTTGTGGCAGTAAGTAACTGCCTTCCCAGCCTGTATTTTAATGTAGCTGAGGTTCTGAAGAGGAAGGGAGAAGGCACACAGGGATATTTCCACTGAGGTCACAAAGACTACTCCAGGTATTTTCAAGCGATTTCTAAACAAGGGCAAGAAGGAAGTAAGGCAAACACAGGAGAACAAGCTGCCCATCCTATTATCCAGCACACTTTTTTTTACACACTAATTTTTGTTTGTCTAAAGGATGCTCATGTTGATACTTACAAGGCAACCTCATTCATACTGAGAAAAAGTTCCACCAGTTTGCACTGCTGATCACTTTAAAATCAGTATAACCCACTCCTTGATATGCAAAGCCACAAACTGTAATTTCTACTGTCCAGTGCAATCTTTTTCACCCACAGGTGTCCCAACAACCACATAATGGCACTTAGGAATTTCTGACTGAGAAATACAGATTGCCTGCATGCAATCTGTATCTTTGAGGCCATCCATCATGGACCTTGACATTTAACCACAGACTTTCTCTCAGGGAGAGATACAAATATGCCTCATTTAATAAACAAGTTCTCCCCAGGAACAAGATTTTCTTCCCAAACTTGAAGCACCTGAGAATGGGCAAGGGACAGCACTCCTAGCCAGCTCCAGGGAAAAGCTGAGTGAGACTCATGACAGTGGAGGAACACAGGGACACCCCCAGACAG
Organism: Onychostruthus taczanowskii; assembly: GCF_017590055.1. Lineage (NCBI taxonomy): Eukaryota > Metazoa > Chordata > Aves > Passeriformes > Passeridae > Onychostruthus > Onychostruthus taczanowskii. The sequence goes on along the minus strand of NW_024503679.1, from coordinate 5,509,402 downwards.
CCAGGGACACACGTGCTGCCCTGGAGCAGGCAGGTGCTGCCCTTGCAGGGTGGCTGTGGCTTACAGCTGGTCACACGAGCCATGGGACAATGATGGGACAATGCCACTCACCGGCTGCAGGTGCCACCAGCCAGAGCCGCCCCATCCCCGCTCCTGCAGCAACGCCGGCCTCCCCACCCTTTGACAGGCACACTGTCACCACAGCAACCACAAGCAATTAAAAAGAAGCCACAAGGAAAATATTTGGGAAGTTTTGAATAGTTTTTTTCCCACTGTCTTAATGACTAAACGTTCAACAACACAAAACACTGGGCAGCTTACTGATGGCACAGCAGCTGATAACAAGCATCCTACTTGGTGAGAGATAATCCTTTTTCCATTAAATCAAGAAAGCATTAAAATTGAGATACTGGCTAACTCCATTTAGAACAAAACAAAACAAACCCTTGAAATTCCCAAAGATCTAATGAAACACCTCAAAACATCCCACCACTTCCAGAATTTTTAGATTTAGGGGATTCTTCTCACTGGCTTGAAAGCACCAATTTGTGCTGGCCTTTTGACAGGCTCTTTCTGGGTGACAGTGCACTCACTGCTTTTTCACCTATTCAATTTATCTTTTGAATCATCTGCTGATAGCTTTGTAACACACAGTCCAGCATTCTACCTGGACTGCTCCAGAGGGAGGCAAGGAAGCTACCTCCCTGTCCTTGTCACCACAGTTTAAAAATAAAGAGCTCCTTATTTATATATGAGGTTTTGTAATATTAGATATTAGAAAGGCTTGAACCAAAAATCCAAATTTGGATCCTGATCTGAATTTTGCAGCTCTGGCCCTTCTCCAAATACTTCTGTTTGGCAAGCAGCTGAGTAGAGTAACAAGAGAAGGCAACATACATAACTTATGGGATCTGTATAAAAACATTAAGCTCAACCCCTGCTCTCAAAACTATACACACACAGAGAAAAAGACTAACAAAACCACCCTAAGCTCCAATTAATTAAAAGATTAATCATTGCTTCAGTAGAAGTCTGATCACCCCAACCTGAGCAGTACTGTCATCTCACCCAATTAAACTACTTTTTCTTATTAATTTATACAGTATCCAGAAACTTTTAGGGGGAGTTTCCAAGTGTTCTTTTCAGGTAGAGATTTGGATTCCTACTTGCCAGTGGCATACAGACCCATGTAAATAATGCAGAACTCTCCTAAATGGCAAGCAACCCAGCTACAGAGGCCTGGGATGACAACCCTGCAATTCTGTGCTTATTAAGGACTCATTAGAACTGCTGCACTGAACCACAATGTCACACCATCTGACTTGCTTCAGCGAAGAAACTCCTGCAGTGGAAAGTAAAATGTTTATGAAACAAGGAATTCTGTATGTTTGATGCTGTGAAGTCAACAACTGCATGCACCCCAAAGGATTCCAAGTGAACAACAGTAAAACGTATCCAAATCTTTTATTACATGAACAGTGCTTTTCCCCGCCATATAGTTTTTTAGATTCTATTGTTTCAAGAAACAAACAAAACCCAGAAATAAGAGTGAAAAATCCACTCTTCCTAAAAGCAGGTTTATAAAGACCTTTTTTCTGCAAAGCTATTCCCTCCAACTCAGAGCCAGGATATTCAATAAAACCTCAGCTCTGTTCTCCAAAGGTTACATAAAGGTCACCATTCATTTTACTCGGGTTTATTTTCTAACCTTGTAAAAAGGCCTGCAGACCAAATTGGCCTGCACACCTGCTGACCTAGAAACTGCACCACAGCGGTGGCCGTGCCCCGTTTTGGAAAGCTGCTGCTCCTGCCACGCCGCTGGCACCGACGGCTGCGGCGCTGACCTGGGCTGGGCCAGCAGCACTGCATGCACTGCAGCACCACAGCACAGCGCCTGCCCTGCTGAGAAGGAATCCTTCCGGGGGCTTCCGCGCAAAAGGAGTGTCCCGCACACGGGAATGTGCAGTGACAGATAAAGGGGTACCAGGCCCTCGTTCAGAGGAGTGGAAGGTTTCTGAACAACCCACAGAGGCCGTCTCCAGGAGAAGTCAAGTTGAGAAAGGGATGTACGATTTATTTTACCCAATTAATGAGTTCTGCACCACAGATGGTTACACCCTGGTTTAAAATTTGTGTGCTGTGAGAGAATTCGGCACATGAAGTGATGGGATGGATTGTTCTATGGAAACATCTTTTCTAGGAGCTAGCCCTCACCTCAGAAATGCCTTTCTTTCCTCCACAATAACTACGCGGGAACTTGTACAGAACCAGGCGGAGTGAAATGAAACAAATTCCACTTTCTGTTCCAATCCATTTGGGGAAGCAGAGTGTGAAGGAGAATGACAAGCTGCTAAATGCTTTGTCCAAGGAGGGGTGACCTTCCCTGAAATCACCATGAGCCACTCTAAATTACAGTCCACAGTTCAATTTTTTCCTGTGTATTTGACTGCTTATACATCATATCAGGAAACACATTCAGGACAGGCAAACCTTACCAACACCTGGAATCACTGGAACCAAGAAGCCAGGGAAAACTGAGTCAGTGACAAGAAATCTCTGCAGTTTTACACTCTCAGCATCTCTCAGCTAAGGGGCTCAAGGTACTTTTTCAAAGCAGATAAACACACTTCTGATGTTGCATAGATTAAGTGAAGTGAGTGCAGCCTGTACACCTGTCAATGACAATTATTTGATTTTCTTCACAGAAATCAGCGATCTGTCATTGAAGAATTATAACCTGTGTTTCCCACCTCCATCAATGAATTAACCAGGATGAAGGAGGGAATGATGGCCAATGCATTTTGGGCTGGGGGCACAGAATAACCACAAGTACTCTGTAATCAGAGGAAATTCGGAGTTCTCCCAGTTTTGACAGGCTACTTAACAAAATACCGAAGGTTATGTTACGGTTTTTTTCCTCTTACTTCAGGTCTCCCTCTTGCAAGCTACAAGAAAGAGAGAAAATGCAGATGGATTGGTTGACACATTAATCCAACCTGACTCAAGAAACACTTGTTTTAAAAAAATACATACAGAAATTTCAACTGCAAAAGAAAACTACCAAAAAGGTATATCCATCTGCATTTGCTAAAAGCCTGAAACACATACCCTTTAAGATCCCCTCTTCATTGCCAGGCATTTTATTAAAAATATCAAGTCAATCAAAATTAATTTTTATTTAAAATATCAAGTCATTATTTTTTTCTGCTGACCTAACTATATAAATAAGTAGCAATTCCTATTATGAAAAACCTCAATGGCACTTCCCAAGTTGCAGAACATTTGCTCTGCCAACAGCTAAGTGATGATCCACGCTTGCTGACAATGCCTAATGAGGAGTGATGGATGCAACTGCAGGAGGGAGCAGGAATGTTTTAAGCCATAAAAAAGAATGGAGCCTTCCAAAGATTAGAACCCATCGGTGTTACAATCAGCTAATCTGGTTTTCTAGCACAATAACGAGAGCCCAAAAGTACCAAGGGCACAATTCACCTCCTACTCCTCCTTCAACATGAGACAAAGTGGGCATCAGGACACAATTTCAGCACTGCCCAGACTCACTCATGTGGTTTTCCAATACAACTTGTAGCCAGAAGAGTGATTGGAGGACAAAAAATTATGGGTCTGAAACCCACAGCCACGTCCAGCCTGAAATGGCTGCAAATGCAGTGCTTTGTGTTTGCCACTCCACACTGCCTGCTCCTCAGCTTGGTTTACACATGAGACACTGGGGCGGAGAAGGAGAGAAATTAATCTCTCAAGCAGAATCGCTATATTCAAATCCTAACAGATGCCTTTAGGACAAAAAGAGCTGAGATGCAGGCAAGGTGAAAGAAGCTGAGGCCAACCCATGCACAGATGTAAGCACCAGATTACTATTTACAATGGTAAACAAGTGCTCATTGCAGAACCATCACTAGTCATTTGCAACAGTGAGCAAGAAAACAAACCTGTCTGCTACTTCAGTGTTCACAGCTACTGGATTTTGGATTAATACAGTGAGCAGAGGGATTAAATTGCCTAAAACTGTTGGTCTTCTTCTTTTATGCCAGCGATGACAGACCCTCAGCTGACACCATCCTCCCTTGGCCATCTCTGCATCTCAATCCTCGTGCCACGCTGCTTTTACATCCATACTTCATTAGCTGTCTTCAGCTGTAAGACATTCCTTGGCAAGTCAATGTGATACTGAGGAGACTCTGCCTTCACCACCATATGTTTGGGTACAGAAACATCATATACAAATAACACACATTTGGTAATACAGTACCCTCACCCAAAGAAATAAGTGAAACCCCATTAGTCTATATGCTCAGACAGCTGACTAGGGAGGTTTTCCCGCCTTGGGCTCCAACGTCTGGACAAAAAGCTATTAATAAATATGAAAGCTTTAACGAATCGAAAGAGAAATAAAACCAGGCAGATTAAGGCCCAGTGTCCAGCGAAGACCAGGGCAATTTACAAACCCGCCCATGCTGACACTAATCAGGCAGGCCGGGCTCCCAAAGACGTGTTCTCTCTGTCTAGACTTCTAATCCGTCAATGGGAAAAGACATCCAGTATTATTTCTGCCCGCTTCACCCACACCGCAAGAACACATCCAACCGCCTCAGCAGCTCACGCACGCAGCACCAAACAAAACCAGACACCACTTTGCCTCATGTGTTCCAGTGGGGCAGCAGGACACAAACACAGACAGACAGTGATGAGCTGCAATTGCTGTAACCAAATAGCAGTTAAATACCTGGATATGATGTTGTAATGCAAATAAATACTTCCTGATTTGTTTTTAAGCACTCTTTTATCTTCCCCTCCTCAGCTCAAACTAGTGGTCACCTTATATGCCAAAAAACACCCCAACAAAAAAAACAAACCCAAACACAACAGACTGGACACCTAAAAAGCATAAGTCTTTTAAGTCTTCAGTACCAATACTGACCATGCCTGCAAATGTAACCAGCATGGCTTAAACTATTGTTTCAATTTAAGGGACTCCACATGTACACAATTACTTAATATGTTTTTGTCAAACTACATTTTAATTTAATAAACAGAATAAAATAAGTATGAGTTGAGATAATTAATAGCTCATTGTCCCACTCGTGGCCTGCATCAGTCTCTATATTTATATTTGTCTGTGAAGTGGCGGGACAAGCACAGACTTGTTTGTGATCCTCAAGTCCAGTATTTATGTAGCTGCTATATTTTGCTATACTATTTTCACTGACAATACAATCCAAAGACTGAAACCTTTTAAAAAACAAACCAAACAAAACAAAACCAAACAAACAACAAAAAAAACCAACCAAACAAACAAAAAAACAACAAAACCAAAACAAAAAAAACCCCTGTAACAAACACAACCAACTAAAAGCCTCCAACCACTATGTACAAACATGTGCAGGAAAAAAGGACATGGAGGGAGAACAACAGAGAAGAGTACTGAGCTGGATGTGCTAAACCTGCTGGGAAGCAAAGGGGGAACTGAATGCACCAACCTGCCAGCACATGCAACTGCACGGCAAGGGAAGAGGGGAGGAAGAGGAGGGAAGGAGAAAAGAGGAAGAAGCTCTGCTCTGCACATCACATCTCATTCTGTTACAGCAGTGCACTGCCATTTTCAACCCGGCCTTCCACAACCTCTCCTGCTGTTTATCCACCACCAGCACTGAACAGAGAGCAGGGCCCAGCGTGCTCCAGTTCAGGAGACTTTCCACTGTTTATTGGGGCACAGTGTGCTCAACACCCCCAGCAGTGCTCCTCATCCCTGCTGCACCCAAACACCAACCACATGTCCAGGAAGATGGAAATCCACATTAAACTCCAACCTCAAAGGAAGACTGCTTGATCACAATAGAGAAACACAAGATTTGAAAACATCAAAAGAAAAGGTCTTCTTACAAAAAAATAACCTTATCTTCAAATACTGCATTTCAACAGCACAACCTGCAGGGAATGGATGCTGCCTGAGAGCAGCAGGGAAGCTGAAGCCCGGTGCAGAAGCAGGTGGCCAGGAGGAACACTGTGGAGGTGAGGAACGCCTGTGCAGCAGCAGGAGACAGGGCTGCAGGTGCTGGGAAACCTCTGCCGGCCACAGGCACCTGGCACCAGGCAAGCCAGTGACCCGGGGCAAAACGCTTCATTCCTCTGCACCAAACATGGGCTCGGGCTATTCACCAAGTTCACCTGAATCAAACTAGCTGTTTTCATTTCAGAAGCTAACCTATGTGCTCTTTTCCCTTGAAAAGAAAAGCCACAATAAAAGCAGAGGTTTTACTTAGTAGCCATTTTGTCTTCAACTTGGACATGATACCTCCTAATCTGAATGCAATGTAAACATGCTCTCCGAGGCTCATTTCCACACAGCACGTTCATGCAAAGAGAAGGAAACATGAAAAGACCATCACTAAATACCATGATAAATTAGGAGGTGTGAAGATTTTATGATCCAAAAAGACAAAAAATTCTGCAGATCATATTCCTTCTCTAGGTCACATTGCAGAGAAGACCAAAACAAAAGGTAGCAAGTGAGGATGAAGGAGAATGAACTATTATTTACTGTTTAAATAAATAAAAACAAAACAAGCACCATCCCAATAATAAAAGCAATTTCAGTATGCCATACAATAAAAAAAATCTGAAGGCAAAATTATATTTAGATTCTCTTTATTTTCTAGTGACATCCATTCAAACCACACAATCTAACTGTAATATGACGTAATATGCAAGGTTGATCAGTATGTTTTTATTGGGATGAGTTTATGTATAAAATACACATGGTGTTTGTGTGTATAAAGGAAAACGTTACATGAGTAACCTGTATTTACAACTCCCAACTTTCAGTACTCTTTACCAGTGCCCCCAGCCAAAAGCAGCTTTTAAAAACGTACGTAAAATACAAATGCTGCAGGTGACAGCCTCTTGCAGCTACAAAAAAAAAACCAAAAAAAAAAAAAAAAAAAAACCAAAAAACCAACAAAGTGCTCTATTTGTACCAACCTAAACGCGGTTCACCTCGTTCCACCAATACACATGAAATAAAATTCTTAAATAAAATGCTGATTTACTAAGAAATTGAATTTTTAGGGGAAAAAAATCAACAAAAAATAACCTGGATTCCTATGCAGAAACTTGAAAAGCATCGTGAGCTCCAGCCAAAACTGCATTTGAACTGCCTGCCTGGGACCTCAGAAGAGCAGAGCTTTACAGGAGGCTGGACAATCGCACCCTTCCTGCCCAGCTCCGCATCCCCCGCTGCACCGGCGGCTGCTGGGCGCTCACGTGCGCGCTCCGAACGCGGCCGGGAGCGCCGCGGGCCGCGCAAGATGCGCCCGGCTGCAGCGCCCGCGGCAGGTGACCCGAGCCCCCCGCCCAGCGCAGCGGGGCAGCGCCGCCGCCCGCCCGCGCACGGGGCCGGTCCTGCCCGGGCGGCACCGGCCGCGACCCCCGCCCGCGAACACGCGTGTGCTCCGCGCTGCCGCACAAAGGGGCCGCGCCCCCCCCGCGCCCGCGCAGCCCCCTGCCCTTCCCCCGCTCCCCCGGCCCGGGGCCCGGCCCTTACCAGATGGAGCTGCGGATCTTGTGCTGCAGCGCGCTGGCCTCGCCGCCCTGCAGCCCCGGCACCAGGGCCGGCAGGGCCCCGCCGGGCGCGGGGGTGCCGGCGAGCCGCCGCGGCGGCTGCCCCCCCTCCGGCTGCTGCTCCTCGGCCATGGGACGCGAGCGGCGCTGGCCGCACTAGGCCTCTGCCGCAGCGCTCGAGTGAGTCGCCTTCCCCCGCTGCCCGGGGGACATCACGGGCGGAACCCGTCCCGCCGCTACGCCGCAGGATGGCGAGCCCGGCCCGCGGCTCGGCGCATGGCGCCCGGCCCCCGCCGCCCCCGCGCAGGGTCGCTCCGCGCTCCCCCGCCCNNNNCGACTGGGGCCGGGGGCGGCGAGCGCAGCCCGAGCGGGGGGGCGGCCCCTCCGTCAGCCCCGAGACCCCCGCCGCGGTGGGGAGGGGGCCGCGCTGCGCCCGGAGCGGCCCGGCGGCGCAAACAACACGTGTGTGCGTGCGTGTGTGTGTGTCCCGTGTGTCACGGCGCACACACCGCGCGGCACACGCCGCTGCCCGCTGGCCGGGCGCGCCGCAGACACGTGAAGGCGCTGCGGCGGCAGCAGCATTACATCAGCTGCGGCACCGCGGCCGGGTGCGCCCCGCAGCCCCCGCGCCCGGCCCGCCCTCCGCCGCGGCTCGTAACAAAATAACAAGTGCCGCCGTGCTCACATGGCGCTGAGGAAGCCAGACACCGGCACGGGCGGCGGTAGGCCGGGCCAGTGCTCGCCCTCGGGCTTCCTGTGTGTGTCCCTAGATATAAGTGGGGCCGGGTTGCCATTAGTCCCACCGGCCTTTACCCACAACCTTTCTGCGAAAACATTTTCCCAAAATTTAAATTGTGCAGCTACCGCGACTGCTTTCTCTGAACTACAGAAGCAAGCCATATTTCTGCTCCTTGGGATCGTGGCTTTTAATGAAAAAAGCCAGAGAAATTGCACAGCCTGGGATGGTGGACAGATAAATACCTAAATTCAAGGACGATGATACAAGGTGACCATTATTAAAGTCATTATTAGGAGTTGGACTCGATGACCCATGTGGATCCCTTCCAACTGGATATTCCATGGTTATTGTTTCTCTTCCCTCTAGGGTTATGGTAACAAAGCCTGCTCAAGCTGCCCCCCTGTTGCCCCTCTTATCCCAGCCACTCCAGTTCTGGTCTGTTCCCACTGGAATTCACACCTGGGACACTCAGCCCGCCCGGCAGGGACATGGACATGCAGGTACCCTGTCTGACACAAGGATGCAGTGACTCCCCAGCTTGTGCTGATCACAGAAAATGTGGGCTTAAAGGTGACTAATAATATAAATATACACATGGAGACACAGCACTGCTAAATTTAGGAGATGAGCATTTTGTCATCAACCAAAGGCCTTTCAAAAATAAATATTTGCTTACGTCTCCACTGCTCCAAAATCAGAACATTAATGGCTATGACAATGATGGTGATCTTCCCCTTACAAAACCTCTCATAAGAATAAAAAAACCTAAGCTTTCTTGTTTCCTTATTAAAAATGTTTTTTAATGATAATTTAAAATTTCTGAAGGTCATTTAAAAAATAACGAATAAATAAAAGTAAAAATTTTAATCAGAAGTAAACAGAAAAGTAATCTATTTTAAATCCTACCTGCTATGCATTTTGCAAGAAAACTACATCAGTATGCAAGTAAACTGGCACAGGAAGACAAGGGTGAATGTCCTTAGTGATATTTTTTAGTTTTGTGGCAATTTCCACTTAATAGCAACTGTATCAACACAACCAGGGTTGCTTCTGTTGAGATCTTTTGTTGGTCTCAGTCACATCTGGCTGATAAGAATTTAACCCACAAGGATCCAAGCCATAAAATCATTCTGGCCAACACCTATATATTGGCCCAGATTGAAACTGATGGCCCTACACCTCAGAATAAGGTTCAACAGACGTGCATCATGTTTGCAGGAGCACAGACCATTACAATAAATTGCAAAAAATACACATTATTTTAGTGTTGCTTTCAGTCTAAACCAGCAGCTGGAAGACAAGTTGATTATTTAGTTCCTCATTCATTTAGGTCCCAGACAAGTCCTTTTAATCATGTTTATTTACAGCTGTATGGGCATCATGTGACCCAAAAAAAAAAAACCCCAAAAATAAAAGAGTCACTTGTCATCTGCAATACCATGCCAGGCTGGCACCCAAAGGCCATCAGTGCCACCCTCAAATCACACCAGGTGTTTTAGGGCAGAATGGGATTAAACTGGCACAGAGATTAAACAAGTGAGCCAGACTCACAGGTTACATTGTGGTGGTCAAAATGGTCCACAGCCTTCCAAAGCTATGTTTATGCTCCATATCTCACTATCAATCAATTGTTCTATAAGAAATATTTCTTTTCTTTTTTTTTTTTTTTTTTTTTGTCTCTGAGCCTTTGGTGTGAAGCCTTCCAAGTATAAGCCTGTTATTGCTGGGTTTGAGCATCAGGCCCAAAACAAAAATTCCACAAAAGGCCAAACTTAGATCAGAGTCTGGTTTTGTGTAAAGAAGAGATTTCCTTCTCAGGCCTAGCAGTAAATATAAAAATAACATTTTTTCACAGTGTGATACTTAGCAGAAATGGGGCTGTGCTGTGTATAAGTACAGAAGAGAAGCTCACTCTCTGCTCTCCACAAGCCTTTTCCTGTTAGGAGTAACTCCCTGGTGCTCTCCTGGTGCTGGCACAGGTCTGCCACGTGCCCGTTTCCACGCTGAGCAGGGGAGTCCTGCCCTTTACACACTCACAGGTTGATAAATGGGGGCCATTTCGGCTGCCTCCCACACAACAGCTGAATTTGCCTCGTGTTTCCTACAGGCTCATGCACCTGTGCAAAATGGGCAAAGATGGTGGCAGCTCATACACAGTTTATGTGGCCACGTGTAACTGCAGCAAAGAACAAACAGATCCTTTGTGTCGACAAAGAGCTCGTGCTGGTGCTGACAGAATCAACTTGAAGATACTGAAGGAATTATTTAACTGCTAGGAGATGAACAGCTATGAGATGGACTGACTGGACATCTCCAGGGATTATCCACCAAGGACCACTACAACCATCTGCTGTAGTTCTTGTACCTAATGGTTCTGAAAACCATAATTTGATGCAGACATTTAGCTCCTGGTTAGCACTGTATAAGAAACACACCAAAAGTAATATATATGAGTTAATTTTAAGTCCCCTTACTGTAAAGAAAGACATGTGTGGAAGTTTAAGCATGTCAGAAATCACACTAGTGTTGGCAGGACCAAGATCTTTCCTGATCCCCATTTTCCAAACATCTGCCCTCGAAGAGCGCAGCAGCTGAACTGTGAGTAGGTGGGGGCTTCCTCTCTCCTTCTGCAGGCAGATTTTACTTGTCTAGAAAACTGATGTTGTTTACTAGTGCTAACAGTCATGTCTTTTCTAACTCAAGAGCACTGCAAGTCTCCTGTGCCGGACAGACATTTTCATCCGAGGATGATCTTCAACAGAGAATGAAGGAGCTGTTCTGGAGAAAGAGCTGGCTGTCTGCAGCAGGACGACCTCCACTGTGCAGTCCTGACACAGGTGGGAGCCAACTCCATTTTGCCGTGTTAATTCCAAAAGCTCTGTTTATTTTCCCTCCATTTCTGGATCTTCGGATCCAACACGTTTCCTCTCTGTGGGGAAAAGTTGTGCTTGAGTACTGTCCAACCTATTTTCCAGGATTTTCTCTGCTGTAGTTCAGCGTGGCCTTGTTTTGGTTTTTTTTCCATAATGGGTTGTGTCTGACAGTTGGGGAATACAGTGTCTCTCACTTTCAGGGAGGAATGCCTCGCTGCCCTTTCTCCAGCTGGCAGCCAGCACCGAGGGGAAGGCGCTTTTCCCTCTCTCCTGTCCATGGAGAGGGATCTGCTGCCTCTTGTCTAGCACAGGGCCAGGACCTGCACGCTCAGAGGTATGAGCCAGATAAATTATGAAATCTCACTATCTTTATCCTCAAGACAAACACGAAGCACATTCTCTGAGGATAATTGACTTTAAAGGTTCCCAAAAGCTTTAAACGCCAGTTCAGCGAACTCCATTTTGATGCATTTTTGCAACTCTCCTTCCCCAGGGATGTCTGTCTCTGTGTATCCTGAGCTATGCCCAAGACATTTCACTCTGGTTCTGTTTACTTTCTTATCTCCATTCATGTGTAGTATCTGTAAAATCAGAGTGCAATAACTAGTAATTCACCTAACAAATTTTAATGAAAACTTCAGCTTTTGTGGTTTAAATTATTAAAGAGGAAAAAAAAAAGAAAATAAAAAGAAAAAAAAACAGTTTGCCCATCTTCAAATTCACATCATCCCAGCTGACAGAAGAAAATGGTCTGTGTTCATACTGGGCAGTGAAAAGGGGGCTACTTTAACTACAATGAAAGCCTGTTTGACCAGAAATTTTCTAAGCTTTTCTGGGTCTTGCAGCATCTGTTTGGAGTGGGAGTGAGCGTTGTGTGGTGCACAGTATGGCCACTTGGCAAATAACAGGAAATGTTAAAAACGTGCTGGGGAAGTCTGAGGTAGACCCCATGATCATGAGTCCTTCTCACAAAGGAAGAGCATTAACCACCCCTCTGCCTAGTGATGGAAACAGGCTTCAGACCACTGCATGGCACCTTTGGGTGCTAATGAACAGGATATGAGCCCTTCCTCTGTGAGAACGTGGACAATCATGAGGTGCAAGACAGCAAGGCCCAGGCTCCCAGCCTGGCTATGGCTCACCAGGGCTGGTCACAGGAGGTGTGACATTCTGTATCTTGGGTAAGACACAGATCACTTGCATTCCATAAATAATGATTACCAGATTAAATTCCCAAGGTCTATCCATCTTCTTTGATGATACAGATACTTTGAGACTTCATTTCTGTAGACTGTCTTCTCTGTACAGTACAATAAATCTTGGTCTCAGTGTAATGTCAAATGGGCTCAGCTGCTGAGCTGTTAAAAATGGAGTGTGGTGCTCCCAGATACTGCATTCTTGACTTCAAGTTGGAAGAAGTCAGTAAGGTAGAAAAAGGCAGCAACTACTAGAGCCTAAGAAAATGACATAGAAGAGGACAGTGGATCATGAAAGTGGTGATTCAGACTGTCCTGTACAAAACTGATAAGTAGGAAGGAAGGGCTCTCACTGAAATAAAGTTGGTACTTGGCTGAATGAAGTTTTAAACCATTCCTTTCCCCATTTTTGGGGTTGTTGAATGTTGATGCTCTGCAGGTAGAAGCTCAGGGAAAAAAATTTTTGGTCTGACCCTTATGCAGATGCCTGATCTCGTCTTTTATGCTGACCCAGAGACTCAGAGATTCCGAGTGAATAATGGCCAAGGAGGAGAAATATATGCAAGTGACATGTAACAAAGCAATCAACTCTTCAGTCTTCCTGGGATTTCTTTCCTTTTGAGATCCAGTAGTGAACTGGAAAGGCACAAGCATTCAAAATCCAACATTGCCTACCTGCAGATTGGCTGGAGTGCAAGGAAGGGATCAGCTGCAGTTCACAGGGGCCTTGCCACCTGCACAAAATCATCACCCAAATTAGCCTGACACACTAATGCAGTGGTTCCAGGTATGTGATAGCAGGGAATGGGAGAGTACCAAATCCCCAAACAGAGCCATATGGCATGGGGACTGTGAATTTTAGCTACATTGGTTCAAGATCTGAATCCCCAGATAAACTATGGATGTCCTTAATCTTACTGATGCCTGAAGGATTTCTGGAAGATTTCCAAGTCATACAGCCTCCTGAGAAATTTGTTTGCATTTTCTCCTGTACGCAAATTGCCAAGGCAGCAATCCAGCGATACTCAAGTGCTTGTGATTATGGCATTGCCCTTTCATTCCCCATCTTGAGAGCAGGCAGCATCTTGAAAGATCAAACCCAGCCTGAAGACATATTAAGGATATTTGTTCTGAGAGAAGTTGCCCCCCCTAGAAATGGGGAAAAGGAAGATGCTCCCTGCACACTGTGACTGTAGAGCAGACAGGTAAACCCACACCACAGCAAAGCCTTCCATTTGGACCTTCTTCTTTCAAGTTTCTTCTTGACAAGGCAGAGGAGTGTCCTGTCAAAGATCAAAGCAGTCACATCTCCTCAGTACTGGTTTATGCCCATCTGGTTTTAACACTTCAGTTATTCTTGGTCAAAACTCCAGCTCTTCCCCTGCTCATCTTCTGTGTGACAGCTCCACCACTTCTGAGCACCATTTCAGAACCTTCTTTTCCACAAAATCTTTTGCCCCAGGGGCTGCTTCATGGACTCTTCCCAACCCTCGTGTCAGCAGCGCCTGCTCTCCAGCCTGGGTGGCTGCTGAAGGCATCAGTGCCTCGCCTGGGAGCGCTGCTATCAGTGCCTCGTCAGGACGCAGCAGGAAACGTCTGGCCTCCGCTCCACCACCATCTGCTGAAACCAGGCCTCCTCTGGCGGGAGTCCAACACAAAGTAAACAGAGTTTCACAGCCAGATTTCCAACAGCAAAATAACTGAGAAATATGGCTCACTGCTTCTGGTTTTTGAATCCAAAACACTGAAGTTCCTAGAAGCAAAAATCCTTTATGGATCTTAAGACTTCTTGGTTGCCAAATGGATCCATTGCAACTAACACTATGGAGAAAGTGCAGTGATGTAGCAATTTTAGTTAGTTACACCTAATTAGTTCGATGTATGCATTTGATAATTTTTAAGATGATTTCTTTTTCAAGATCAGTGATGCAGAAAAATAAATTTGTTAAACTGCAGATTTCAGCTTGCAATATTTGTTTGTATGGGTAACAGTAGAGAAGAATTCTGAGTCTTGCTACTGTACAACATTTTTCATGGTATAGGAGACAGAGAAGGACTCAATGAAGTGTGAAAGATTTTTTAAAAGAACAGATTGCCATGTCTCTTAAAATAGGTCAAGTTTTTGGCCTACTTTCCTTTAAAGTATCCCTCAAAGCAATGGGGTTGGAATATCCATGACAGTGCCATTGCTTTTTTTTTGTTTTTAGCCATGTCTATGTGTGGCCCTAGTTGTAAGGCAGAAATATTCCAGTGTAAAACGATAATGGCAGACAAAGACCACGTGTCTCCAGGAGCATTTGTGAACAAGTTACACTGAACTATAACATTTCAGCAGTGGCTGCATTTCATCCTTGTTTGTAATGTTATTTGTAACATGTCACTGAGAAAAAGCAAACTATTAAATAAGGTGATGGCCAGTGAAGACAAAACCTGCAGACAGAAACCTGTCAAACCTAATTTATTAACTCTCCAAATTTCAGGAGGGCTTGCACTGTTGTTTGCTTTCCATCATTAAATTAATTAAATCGATTGTTTAACTTGATTTAAGTAGAAAGGAGAACTATAATAATGACAGGTAGACTGAAGATACACAAGATAGCACTTGTAAGAACAAACCAAGGCCACCTATGTTGAATGAAGAAAAAACACAACAGTCAGCTGTCAAAACAAAAAGAATCTGTATGTGTACATTTAAATTTTGAAAACGGATGTTCAAGATATTTAAAGAGGGAGGAAATTCTGCATGCAATATTAATTAATAGGGAATAAATACCATCTGTCTTCTTTTTACAGAGCAGTCTGGTGCATATTTTTATGGCTGCATCTTTGCTCTAAGAACATAACAGGTATAATACGCATGTATTTATTATGTTACATAGATGTAATTAGTCTGCATAATACACATACCAGTAATTGCAGTTGGCCATAGTGCAGCTATATGGAATGAGGCAGGACATGAGGAGGATTTCCTCTACCACAGCGGCTTGGGAAAAGGCCAGGTACAAATCAAGAGTGGTTGTGTTTGGAGACTACAAGGACAGGACTTGCCACTTTAACTGCTCTCTCCTGAGGCTGAGGTGGGTGCCCAGCACATCCCTGCTAAGATGCAGGTTCTTCTCCCCATTAAGCTGACCTATAAGGGACAGCGCCCTTCATGCACACTCTGTACCAGAATGTACCTTGTTGTGGTGAAACTCTGCACTGACCTATTGCACAGCCAATAATAAACATCATTGCCTTACAGTGTTTGCAGTAATAAACACACTGAAGAGCTTGTCAGTGCACACTTTGGGAAAGAAGTACAGTCTGGAACAACAGGGCCTGTGAACACATTTGGAATACAAATTTTTTGCAGGCTGTGTACTTCACTATGAAAACTGTTTGTGATTCCAGTTAAGCTGTGAGCAAAGGCAATGCAAAGCCCTGGTTGGTATTTGTCTCATAACGTAGAAAGATAAATCAGCCTTTAACAACAGTTTTAAGAACACCTTTCTTTTAATAATTACCATTATTTTGCACTGAGATATGTAGTTGTAACCACCATCATGAGTGGAACCTTTGCTTTGTACCTGATCCTACTCTACATCCTTTGCTGAGCAACCAGTGTGAGGTGTTACACACATGCCTTTGTGTGCACAGTTTGTGACATAAAAAAGCTCAAGAAGGGGAAAGAGGAACTTTCTTTTAGCAGAATATCACAAAATGCAGGAAGAGTCATCTAGAGAACTCCTAAGGATTCTGACTTGTGAACAACTCTTTTTGCACATACTACTCCCACTACTTCCTGCGAGACAAGAATATTACACACACAGGTCTGGTGTGAGTTTTCAAACTGGCAGTTCCTCCCAATGCTGCTCATAGATCAAAATAACTTTCACTTCATAAGACCATAAATTCTTCCAATAATAATTTGAAGAATATTATTTTTGTCTGCTACACTCTAAATGATTGACAAAGATGCTGGGCAGATTTGTGATGCATTTGATACGGAGCAGGAAAATGTTAGTGACTCTGCAATGATCACACTTCCAATAGCTGGCAAAGACTTATCTTGAAAAAAATCTCACTGAAAAGTTTTCCTCTGCATGAATATGTGACTGCAGAATTACTCATAAGGAGTGGTGGACTAAATCTCATTGATTTATAATCTGAATCAAGGTGGGAAAAAGTCATATTATCTATTTGCATGAATGTATAAGCTTCACATAGAGTTTTACTCACCAGCATAGAGCTCAGTGGAGTACAGACATTATATTCTCTTTTCAGGGTGAAATATAAGAAATGAAAGATGGTTTATTTAGGATAATTTATAAAGGTCCAGATTCTTAATGCCTTCATCTGCCTTTATAAGGCATTGTGTTGTCCTGATGTCAGCAGCACATTCAGATTCCAGGTGCAAAACAGAAGCTGTGAGTGGAATGCCTTCTGTGGAACATGCACAACAACTACACTGCGTGCTAAAGTAAGGAAACTGGCTCAGCTGTCTGAAGGACAGGACTTTATTCTGTGGGGCTAAAGCAACCTTCTGTGTGGTCAGAGCTAAGAACGTTGAAAAGAAAATGTTCATAATCCATCTGGCTGAAATCTTATCCTATCTAAGCACTAGATGTAGCTCAGAGCCAAAATTAGGCTATTGAGAGAGGTGCCAGTGAGATGGGGATGAAGCCAGAGAGCTGGTGAGAGATGCTGGTCCCTGGGCAGACCCAGCCTGGGAACGGGGTGGGAGCAGCTCCCGTGTCAGTGAGCACGGCAGTGCATGAGGCAGCAGTGCTGCTGATAGTCTCAGTACTGCTGGTCTTAGCTGTGCTCAGCAAGAAACCCAGTATCAAATCTGTTTAGATAAGAGAAGAATGGCATCCTTTATCAAGATACTTCATCAATGTCTTAATTAGCTGAACAGTTCTGTATCACTGCTCTTACAAATCAATACCACGTAGAGCCAAGAAACAGTTACCACACTATGAGGTTTCTAACATTGCTCCAACAATTCAAAAGAAAAAGAAAAAAAGGCATAAATTTTTATACAGGAGAGCACTTTATGTCCTCTGCTGTTTTTAAGTGAACCTAAGAGATGACTCACGTATTTAAATACCTTTTAAATAAATATTATGTGTGAAATTATGGAAATTTACCTAAAAGCCGTCACTTTATGACTTATATGATCTGGGAATAGGAGGAAAGCATGGGGCTTATAATTAATAAAATACTGGACTTTACTGTTTGGGATGGTGCTCAGGGTTTTTCAGCATTTTTCACCTGAACAATTTCTAGTGGAGTGGCTCAGTTTACAAACCAGTAGACTTTGCACCTGGATCTTTTCTACCACCATGCAAAAAGTAAAAAATAAATTGATAGGTCACCTTCCTAATTTGATTTTCCTGACAGAAATAATTTTCTTTCTTTCATGAAGCAAGGAACAGATCTCTTTTAGCATTTAGAAGAAAGGAAGTAGAGGCAGCTTCCCTCTGCTCATTTGCTTTAACTTTGAATTAATCACATTTTGTTCATAAAAATTTCCCATGTTGGGGTATTTCTCTGTTTGCTTTTTTCTTTGTTTCTCCCCTTTCAGTTTTTCAAAAGCCCTCTCCTCAAATTCTAGCAGAACCCAAACTCAAAAATTCTAACCGTAGTTTTAGAATATTGCTCTTTACACAATGCTGTAAGGGCCAATTAGCCCAGGAGTAAGGCTTGTCTCAGATACAGGCTGTGTTCTGCCCACACACAGGAGGTAGGAGAAATAATGTTTGGTCCTTTTATTAACTTAGCAGGCACTCAGCTTAGAGCTGTGCCTGCTCAGGCATCTAAAAACAGCTAGCACTGACCTCTGGCTTCCTGGCAGGGCTACTCCCAGAGCAGTAACTTGATATATTCACTTATGGTCACCATAACACCAGCCAAGCACATGGAAAGAAGAGCATCTTTAGAAAATACTTCAATGGGTTAAAAAAACCAGCAGGTCTCAGCTACCAAAGCCATGTCTGGGATTCTTCCCTGTGCAACACAGAGAGAGGGCTCAGTACCTTCTGGCTGTTTGCTGCTCGAAGAGGAAAAGGACGATTGTGCAGATGGCAACTTTGTGCACAGAAAATCTGTTTTCAGAATTACAGCAATTGACTAGTTTGAGTTGCTTTATTCCTCCAGCACCAAGGTAAGGGAGGGGTAGAAAGGTATCAGCTCTGCTACTGGAACACAGTTTGATTACAGAAATGTGATCAAACAGAAATGTTACAGCCCAGATTCTGCCCTCACTGTGCTGGTGCAGCTTAGAGCA